>NC_085998.1:1715175-1757675 GCF_030014385.1 Trichomycterus rosablanca
GTTTTTATCTTTCATGACACTAGAGCTGGGTATATACCGCCATACCGTAACGTAGTTAATACAGCAGCTGTAGGCTTCAAAAGGCAGCAGATCGTGTAATTATGTTCGCCACTAAAAGCGCCATGAAGCGTGTGCAGATGAAGTAGTTATCCAATGAAAAATAAACAAAAACAGATGGAGGATGAAGAGAGGAAGACCAATTACAGACTAAAACACGATATACTGCAGGTCTGTCGAGCCACGGCTGTTACAAACGATGACATTACGAACGCAGACACGATCCACACACACAAGGACACGATTCCTCTACAGACAGTCGAGAGAAGCTTTCAGAGCCATAATAAAACTCCAGGTCACTAAAATACTTCAGGTCAGTCTCTAAACCAACGTTATAAGTGACCTGGAATCAGACAGATTTAAAGTCGTGGAGTTTGCAAACGTGGTTTTATTCATTAAAGTGAGAGCTGAGGGTAATTATATAATACTTCAATATTAAACAAACAATAAACATGGTATTTATTGCAGCTGTTTCACTCGTACTGATTCTATTACACACTATACTGCCAAAAGTATTCGCTCGTCTGCCTTCACACGCATTGAATATGACTGACATCCCATTCTTAATCCATAGTGTTTAATATGAAAAAGGCTTTCCACAAGGTTCCTGAAAAACACCCCCACACCATCATCCCCCCTCCACCACACTCTACACTCGGCACAATGCAGTCAGACAGGTACCGTTCTCCTGGCAACCGCCAAACCCAGACTCGTCCATCAGTAGCGTGATCCGTCACTCCAGAGAACACGTCTGCACTGCTCTAGAGTCCGGTGGCGGCGTGCTTTACACCACTGCATCCGGTGATGTGAGGCTTGGATACAGCTGCTCGGCCATGGAGACCCGTTCCATGAAGCTCTACACACTGTTCCTGAGCTCATCTGAAGGCCACATGAAGTTTGGAGGGCTGTAGTGATGGACTCTGCAGAAAGTTGGTGACCTCTGCGCACTATGTTCCTCAGCATCCGCCGACCCGCCCTGTCATTTTACGTGGTAACACTCGGTGGATGAGTCGCTGTCGTTCCCAATCGCTTCCACTTTGTTATACCAGCACTGACAGTCGACTGTGGAATATTTAGTAGTGAGGGAATTTCACCACTGGACTTGTTGCACAGGTGGCAGCACGGTACCACGCTGGAATTCACTGAGCTCCTGAGAGCGACCCGTTCTTTCACTAATGTGTGTAGAAGCGTCTGCATGCCGAGGTGCTCGGTTTTATACACCTGTGGCCATGGAAGTGATTGGAACACCTGAACTCAGTGATCTGGGTGGGTGAGTGAATACTTTTGGCAGTATAGAGTATTTTCAGTCCACACTAACCTTTATGTGGTGGAGTCTCCTCAGATGGGGGCTGATCCACATCTCCAACTTCTGGTTCCATTTGGTCCTTCAGCCTGTGAGCTTTTATCAAGGAGATTAACTATAGTTCACATTTAGACTCCAATATTGCAGCTTCCTACACAAACACAGACACACAAAGCGAGTTTAATACATTTAATCTGTAATGTTATGGTGCCATGTTTACTGTGTGCACATCTATACTGTGTGTGTGCGGATTATTTCTGCCCATGTATCTAATTCTACACACAAAGCTTGTAGTTATTGCTTCATTTTTAAAACATAAAAAGCAATTAAACTGCACAAATGCGTCCTGTATTTTAATTACACCATATCTGACATTAAAAAATCACAAAAAGCAAACATCTTACCTACATGTCATCTCGCCATGGATCACGTGATTCTAACAAATTCACTGATCTGTAGCTCATGGAGGACAGAAATGTTTCCGGGTTGATGATTTTTAGATCTGTTAATTTTGCGGCCAAACGCACGCGATGACGTGTGTATCACGTGGCGCTAATTTACAAACTACAAATCACGCGAACATAAATGGCGGACATGAGTTGTAGATCAGCGAATGCAAAATCGCACCGAGTTAGAGATTTAGACATATGTACATCATATTTAAATTCTCAAATAGTACGCTAAGTATTAATTAAAGTCTAAACATGTTATTATTATTATTTTCACCACTCGACAGGCTAGCGAGAAAGCCGAGTTGCGATTGGTTAAGATGTTTTCCACGTCAACGTCATTTGCAAATCATAGCGTAGAAAAACATTAGTAGTTAATGAGTTGGAAATCAGTGATTTATAAAAGCAGCTTTTTAAAGCACAAGTTGTGGAATTTATCTTAATTCCTTGAGCCCCTCTTTGAACAAGGAATTATGTAGATTGTTAACTAAGATGACGCACTTTTATGGAGGGATTTATGTTATTGTGTCTTTTATTTTATACGTTATGCTATTGGAACCTGATTCCTTAAATGATTTGCAATTCCTGTATACTGTTTCTTTAAAAAAAAAGTTGCATTTATTTTTCAATATTTATCAAGTGTATTTAATTTTCATGCGGTAGAATATCTACAGTTATATTAGCCGACTGATGATTGGCTAGAAAGAGAGGAACGAGCCAATCCCAGTGCAGGAGGCGGGGCTATTCTGAAGACGGGTGGGGAATAGACCTCGTGATGTGTGATGTATGTATGCAGGAAGGCGAGGCATCAACAACAAGTTTCTCCCCTCTGTGTGTGTTTGTCTTTATTTGTACTTAACGACACGCTTCATAACGCTTCATAACGCTTTATAATGCTTCATAAAATCGACATGTCGAGTTCAGGATGAATCATTTTAACCTGCGCGGATGAAACATCAACGGTAAGTTTCATTTCCTTAAAACCGGCGTGTTTGGCCTGTCAGACAGCTTCATACTAACATTCACTTTCATTTATTATTATAAATAATCCAGAATGATCATTTACACCTAAATATAAGCGAGGATGCTTAAAGTTAGACCAGTTTCGTTAAATAAATGTAAATAAGTGCTTGATTTAGGATTATTATAACAATATTTTTCCCATTTTATTCATTATTAAACTGAACAGAGTGAGTTCTGATCTTTTGAGGTTTAAGAGACACCCGGGTCATAATTATATACATTTAATAATATATAATATACTATTATACAATTATCATATACAACAATAAACTATTATATCTAAAGTAATCCAGCACCAGTTTGTAGTCCAGATAAGACCAAGATAGGATCAAGAGTCATACCAGTTAAGACCAAGATAAATCTAATAGCCATACAGGTTTAGATCAAGATATGACCAAGATCCTTACCATAAAAGACCAAGATCCTTACCAGCTTGCTTTCAAAAGCCATACCAGCTGAGACCAATACCCGTACCAGATAAGACCAAGAGCCATACCAGCCGAGACCAAGATATGTCCAAGAGCCATACCATAAAAGACCAAGATCTCTAACAGCTTATGTCCAAAAGCCATACTAGCTGAGACCAAGATAAGACCAAGAGCGTACCAGTTGAGACCAAGATACATCTAAGAGCCATACCAGCTTAGACCAAGAAAAGAACAAGATACATCCAAGAGCCATACTCCGTGATTGAATTACCTGCACCGTCACTGGTGATTGTTTCGGGGTTCAGTGGGTGTGGCTGAGCCTGAAGCTTGTACTACTGTAGCCTTTGTGATTATTACATCACTAGCACATGACTTAGTGCTGCTCTATATTACATCATCACTAGCACATGACTTACAGCTGCTCTATATTATGTCATCACCAGCCGAGATTCACTGCTGCTCTATAATCACACCATCACCAGTCATGATTCACTGCTGCTCTATAATCACACCATCACCAGCCGAGATTCACTGCTGCTCTATAATCACACCATCACCAGCCGTGATTCACTGCTGCTCTATATTACATAAACACCAGCTCTATCACACCATCACCAGTCATGATTCACTGCTGCTCTATAATCACACCATCACCAGCCGTGATTCACTGCTGCTCTATATTACATAAACACCAGCTCTATCACACCATCACCAGTCATGATTCACTGCTGCTCTATAATCACATCATCACCAGCCGAGATTCACTGCTGCTCTATATTACATAAACACCAGCTCTATCACACCATCACCAGTCATGATTCACTGCTGCTCTATAATCACATCATCACCAGCCGAGATTCACTGCTGCTCTATATTACATAAACACCAGCTCTATCACACCATCACCAGTCATTATTCACTGCTGCTCTATAATCACATCATCACCAGCCGAGATTCACTGCTGCTCTATAATCACACCATCACCAGTCATTATTCACTGCTGCTCTATATCACATCATCACCAGCCGAGATTCACTGCTGCTCTATAATCACACCATCACCAGCCGTGATTCACTGCTGCTCTATATTACATAAACACCAGCTCTATCACACCATCACCAGTCATGATTCACTGCTGCTCTATAATCACACCATCACCAGCCGTGATTCACTGCTGCTCTATATTACATAAACACCAGCTCTATCACACCATCACCAGTCATGATTCACTGCTGCTCTATAATCACATCATCACCAGCCGTGATTCACTGCTGCTCTATATTACATAAACACCAGCTCTATCACACCATCACCAGTCATTATTCACTGCTGCTCTATAATCACATCATCACCAGCAGAGATTCACTGCTGCTCTATAATCACACCATCACCAGTCATTATTCACTGCTGCTCTATATCACATCATCACCAGCCGAGATTCACTGCTGCTCTATAATCACACCATCACCAGCCGTGATTCACTGCTGCTCTATATTACATAAACACCAGCTCTATCACACCATCACCAGTCATGATTCACTGCTGCTCTATAATCACATCATCACCAGCCGTGATTCACTGCTGCTCTATATTACATAAACACCAGCTCTATCACACCATCACCAGTCATGATTCACTGCTGCTCTATAATCACATCATCACCAGCCGTGATTCACTGCTGCTCTATATTACATAAACACCAGCTCTATCACACCATCAGCTCCATAATCACATCAGCTCTATAATCACATCACCAGCTCTATAATCACATAATTACCAGCTGTGATGCTGCTCTATAATCACACCGTCACCAGCCGTGACTCACTGCTGCTCTATAATCACATCACCACCAGTCATAATGCTGCTCTGTAATCACATTATCACCAGCCCTGACTCACTGCTGCTCTATAATCACGTCACCACCAGCTCTATAATCACATCACCAGCTCTATAATCACATAATTACCAGCTGTGATGCTGCTCTATAATCACACCGTCACCAGCCCTGACTCACTGCTGCTCTATAATCACATCACCAGCAGTCATAATGCTGCTCTGTAATCACATCATCACCAGCTCTATAATCACATTATCACAGCTGATGACATGATCACCAGCCCTGACTCAGTGCTGCTCTATAATCACCTGTGCTCACTCTCTGTGTTGTGTTGTTGTGTTCCAGCTCGCCCTGGTGTGAGATTATGAGTGATTAATTTGGATTATTTGGTGATCACCCCCTCTGCGCCCCTGTGTGAGGATGGCGGGTGCAGGAACGGACCTCCTGTCCCGCGTTAGCTCGGTGTTCCGGCGGGACCGCGCGGACTGGGACCTGAGCGACACGGCGCCGTTCGACTTCTCCGAGGAGCTGGGCGACGACGACATGCCCGGCTTCAACAAGCTGAGGGTGGTGGTGTCGGCCGAGATGGACGAGTACTCCGGGACGTCCCCCAACGGAGCCGCCGTCAGCACCTTCGTCAGGGGCCACGAGGACGACGACGACGCCCTGCTCGGGTCCTCCTCCAGCCTGGGGGCGGAGCCATGCGACAGGTGCATCAAGAGGAAGGAGGACGTAAAGCGGCGCAAAGTGATGAGGAAGCTAGCATTCGCCGCCACGCTCTACTTCCTCTTCATGATCGGAGAACTCGTGGGTAAGAAGCACAGGCGTCACTGTCCACAGTCGAGCGAGCTTTACATGCTATTGGCTTATAAAAACTACAAATTTCTAACAATATATACAGGTCCTTCTCAAAAAATTAGCATATTGTGATAAAGTTCATTATTTTCCATAATGTAAGGATAAAAATTAAACTTTCATATATTTTAGATTCATTGCACACCAACTGAAATATTTCAGGTCTTTTATTGTTTTAATACTGATGATTTTGGCATACAGCTCATGAAAACCCAAAATTCCTATCTCAAAAAATTAGCATATTTCATCCGACCAATAAAAGAAAAGTGTTTTTAACACAAAAAAAGTCAACCTTCAAATAATTATGTTCAGTTATGCACTCAATACTTGGTCGGGAATCCTTTTGCAGAAATGACTGCTTCAATGCGGCGTGGCATGGAGGCAATCAGCCTGTGGCACTGCTGAGGTGTTATGGAGGCCCAGGATGCTTCGATAGCGGCCTTAAGCTCATCCAGAGTGTTGGGTCTTGTGTCTCTCAACTTTCTCTTCACAATATCCCACAGATTCTCTATGGGGTTCAGGTCAGGAGAGTTGGCAGGCCAATTGAGCACAGTAATACCATGGTCAGTAAACCATTCACCAGTGGTTTTGGCACTGTGAGCAGGTGCCAGGTCGTGCTGAAAAATGAAATCTTCATCTCCATAAAGCTTTTCAGCAGATGGAAGCATGAAGTGCTCCAAAATCTCCTGATAGCTAGCTGCATTGACCCTGCCCTTGATAAAACACAGTGGACCAACACCAGCAGCTGACATGGCACCCCAGACCATCACTGACTGTGGGTACTTGACACTGGACTTCAGGCATTTTGGCATTTCCTTCACCCCAGTCTTCCTCCAGACTCTGGCACCTTGATTTCCGAAAACAGTACTTTGGACCACTGAGCAACAGTCCAGTGCTGCTTCTCTGTAGCCCAGGTCAGGCGCTTCTGCCGCTGTTTCTGGTTCAAAAGTGGCTTGACCTGGGGAATGCGGCACCTGTAGCCCATTTCCTGCACACGCCTGTGCACGGTGGCTCTGGATGTTTCTACTCCAGACTCAGTCCACTGCTTCCGCAGGTCCCCCAAGGTCTGGAATCGGCCCTTCTCCACAATCTTCCTCAGGGTCCGGTCACCTCTTCTCGTTGTGCAGCGTTTTCTGCCACACTTTTTCCTTCCCACAGACTTCCCACTGAGGTGCCTTGATACAGCACTCTGGGAACAGCCTATTCGTTCAGAAATTTCTTTCTGTGTCTTACCCTCTTGCTTGAGGGTGTCAATGATGGCCTTCTGGACAGCAGTCAGGTCGGCAGTCTTACCCATGATTGCAGTTTTGAGTAATGAACCAGGCTGGGAGTTTTTAAAAGCCTCAGGAATCTTTTGCAGGTGTTTAGAGTTAATTCGTTGATTCAGATGATTAGGTTAATAGCTCGTTTAGAGAACCTTTTCATGATATGCTAATTTTTTGAGATAGGAATTTTGGGTTTTCATGAGCTGTATGCCAAAATCATCAGTATTAAAACAATAAAAGACCTGAAATATTTCAGTTGGTGTGCAATGAATCTAAAATATATGAAAGTTTAATTTTTATCATTACATTATGGAAAATAATGAACTTTATCACAATATGCAAATTTTTTGAGAAGGACCTGTATATACACCAACCAGGCATAACATTAAAACCACCTCCTTGTTTCTACACTCACTGTCCATTTTATCAGCTCCACTTACCATATAGGAGCACTTTGTAGTTCTACAATTACTGACTGTAGTCCATCTGTTTCTCTATATGCTTTGTTACCCCGTTTCATGCTGTTCTTCAATGGTCAGGACCCCCAGAGGACCCCCACAGAGCAGGTATTATTTAGGTGGTGGATGATTCTCAGCACTGCAGTGACACTGACATGGTGGTGGTGTGTTAGTGTGAGTTGTGCTGGTATGAGTGGATCAGACACAGCAGCGCTGCTGGAGTTTTTAAACACCGTGTCCACTCACTGTCCACTCTATTAGACACTCCTACCTAGTCGGTCCACCTTGTAGATGTAAAGTCAGAGACGATCGCTCATCTATTGCTGCTGTTTGAGTCGCTCATCTTCTAGACCTTCATCAGTGGTCACAGGACGCTGCCCACGGGGCGCTGTCGGCTGGATGTTTTTGGTTGGTGGACGATTCTCAGTCCAGCAGTGACAGTGAGGTGTTTAAAAACTCCAGCAGCGCTGCTGTGTCTGATCCACTCATACCAGCACAAGGTCACAGGTCCTGACCATTGAAGAACAGGGTGAAAGGGGGTAACAAAGCATGCAGAGAAACAGATGGAGTACAGTCAGTAATTGTACAACTACAAAGTGCTTCTATATGGTAAGTGGAGCTGATAAAATGGACAGTGGTGGTTTTAATGTTATGGCTGATGATTAATTCAGTTCTAGATCTGGTTGAACTTTGTATCCTGGCCTCCTGCTTCCTCATTATGGATTATTTATTTACGTGTTGAGCTGCTCAGAACCGAGTTTGGATTGCGCCATCTAGTGGAATGAACTGGACCTCGGTGCTTAGGATGGGTCAGGGGCCTGACACTGCCAACTTTACAGTGGTGGAGGCTTGAACCAGCAACCTTCTGATCACTATTCCAGTATTCTAACCTCTGAGCTTCTCTGTGCCTATATAAATAGGTCCAGTTTGATCGCTTCTATTACACTGAGCTCTGTAAAGAGTCTTGTGACACACAAGCAAGCGTTAGACGTGCTGTATTAATATTTTTGACCCCGACAATGTATGTGTGTGTGTGTGTGTGTGTGTGTGTGTGTGTGTGTGTGTGTGTGTTGTACGTTGTACGTTGTACAGGAGGCTACATCGCCAACAGCTTGGCTATAATGACGGACGCCCTGCACATGCTCACTGACCTGGTTGGCATCGTGGTGTCGTTACTGGCGCTGTGGCTCTCGGCCAAACCGCCCACGCGCACCTTCACCTTCGGCCTGCACCGACTGGGTACGATCTCACACACACACACACACACACACACTTATTCACGGTATGCACAAAAGTATTGGGACGCCTCCCCTTAGGGAAGGCCCCCTCCTGTTCCAGCATGACTGTACCCACATGCCCCACTCGACAGCTCTGGGTTGAATCGGAACCTCGACCGAGGGGCAATCAGTTTCCATCCGTATACACACATACCTGTACAGGCACAAATTCCCATACACACAGACACAGACCTTTGCATAATCCAGCTTCACCACACCCCAGCTTCAGCTCACGGACAGATGATCTCACAGACTTGGTGGCTGTGCTTCGAGAAGCAGCCTGACCTAGGTAGTGTGTATGTAGTTTTATTTTATCAGCTCTCTGGCTTGTTTTCATGCCGCTTTGACTTCTGGGTTTTGTGGACAGTCTCTACCACACTGACAGACCTCACAAAGATGAGCTATTTATTATTGATCCACTTTTAAACAAGTTTGTTTGCATCTAGCTGTTTTTGACTATTAAATAGGGGTGTGAATACTTCTTCAGTCTAACTGTTCCCTTCCCTAAACTGTTGAACGTGTGTGTGTAGAGGTGATCTCCGCAGGCATCAGCGTGCTGCTCATCTACATTCTGACCGGCGTGCTGCTGAACGAGGCGGTGCAGAGGACCGTCCACCAGGACTTCACCATCAACGGAGACGCCATGCTCATCACCGCCGCCGTGGGCGTGGCCGTCAACCTCATGTGGGTCACGCGCCGTGCCGCGTTCTGATTGGTCGACTGCTCTAAATGGCTTGATGCGTAGTAAAGTACTACTGTAGCCTTTGTGATCACTAGCACATAACATATATAATCACATCATCACCAGCTGTGATGTTGCTCTGTAATCACATCATCACCAGCTCTATAATCACATCATCATCTCTACAATCACATCATCACCAGCTCTATAATCACATCATTACTAGCTTTATAATCACATTGTTAGCTCTTTAATCACATCAGCTCTATAATCACATCATCAGCTCTATAATCACATCACCAGCTCTATAATTACATAATCATCAGCTCTATAATCACATCATCAGCTCTATAATCACATCACCAGCTCTATAATTACATAATCATCAGCTCTATAATCACATCATCAGCTCTATAATCACATCATCAGCTCTATAATCACATTATCACCAACTCTATAATCACATCACCAGCTCTATAATTACATCATCATCAGCTCTACAGTATAATCACATCATCAGCTCTATAATCACATTATCACCAACTCTATAATCACATCACCAGCTCTATAATTACATCATCATCAGCTCTACAGTATAATCACATCATCAGCTCTATAATCACATCATCACCAACTCTATAATCACATCACCAGCTCTATAATTACATCATCAGCTCTATAATTACATCATCAGCTCTACAGTATAATCACATCATCAGCTCTATAATCACATCACCAGCTCTATAATTACATAATCATCAGCTCTATAATCACATCACCAGCTCTATAATTACATCATCAGCTCTATAATCACATTATGACCAACTCTATAATCACATCACCAGCTCTATAATTACATAATCATCAGCTCTATAATCACATCATTACTGGCTGTGATGCTGCTCTATAATCACATCATCATCTCTACAATCACATCATCACCAGCTCTATAATCACATCATCATCTCTACAATCACATCATCACCAGCTCTATAATCACATAATTACTAGCTTTATAATCACATTGTTAGCTCTTTAATCACATCAGCTCTATAATCACATCATCAGCTCTATAATCACATTATGACCAACTCTATAATCACATCACCAGCTCTATAATTACATCATCAGCAGCTCTATAATCACATCATTACTGGCTGTGATGCTGCTCTATAATCGCATCATCACCAGCTCTATAATCACATCATCATCTCTACAATCACATCATCACCAGCTCTATAATCACATCATCATCTCTACAATCACATCATCACCAGCTCTATAATCGCATAATTACTAGCTTTATAATCACATTGTTAGCTCTTTAATCACATCAGCTCTATAATCACATCACCAGCTCTATAATTACATAATCATCAGCTCTATAATCACATCATCAGCTCTATAATCACATCATCAGCTCTATAATCACATCACCAGCTCTATAATCACATCACCAGCTCTATAATCACATCATCAGCTCTATAATCACATCATCAGCTCTATAATCACATCATCAGCTCTATAATCACATCATCACCAACTCTATAATCACATCACCAGCTCTATAATTACATCATCAGCTCTACAGTATAATCACATCATCAGCTCTATAATCACATTATCACCAACTCTTTAATCACATCACCAGCTCTATAATTACATCATCAGCTCTACAGTATAATCACATCACCAGCTCTATAATTACATCATCAGCTCTACAGTATAATCACATCATCAGCTCTATAATCACATCATCACCAACTCTTTAATCACATCACCAGCTCTATAATTACATAATCATCAGCTCTACAGTATAATCACATCATCAGCTCTATAATCACATTATCACCAACTCTTTAATCACATCACCAGCTCTATAATTACATAATCATCAGCTCTACAGTATAATCACATCATCAGCTCTATAATCACATCATCACCAACTCTATAATCACATCACCAGCTCTATAATTACATCATCAGCTCTACAGTATAATCACATCAGCTCTATAATCACATTATCACCAACTCTATAATCACATCACCAGCTCTATAATTACATCATCAGCTCTACAGTATAATCACATCATCAGCTCTATAATCACATCATCACCAACTCTATAATCACATCACCAGCTCTATAATTACATCATCAGCTCTACAGTATAATCACATCATCAGCTCTATAATCACATTATCACCAACTCTTTAATCACATCACCAGCTCTATAATCACCTCATCACCAGCATCACCAGCTCTAGAATCACATCATCACCAGTTAAATGGCTTGATGCGTAGTAAAGTACTGTTCTAAAGTGTGTGTGTGTGTGTGTGTGTGTGTGCGTGCGATCGTAGAATGGGATTCCTGCTCAACCAGTCGGGTCACCTACATTCCCACAGCCACTCGGCCGGCCCCGCCCACTCGCACGGCGCCGCGCGGGGGCAGGAGCAGCACAGTCACGGCAGCCTGGCGGTGCGAGCGGCGTTCATTCACGCGCTGGGCGATCTGGTTCAGAGCATCGGCGTCCTCATCGCCGCCTACATCGTCAGGTTTAAGGTACGCCGCTCACAGTGTATTATCTAGGCAATTGAGGGTCAAGGGCCTCGCTCAAGGGCCCGACAGGGGCAGCTCGGCAGTAGCGGGCCTGAATCAGCGACCTTTCAATTACTAGACCACTAGGCTACACCTGCCATGTGGATACCGGACTGTGGGCTCGTCGTCCTTGTGTGCTTGCTATGACAGGAGAGATTTTGTACTGTGTCTGTGGGAATTTCTGGCCCGCGGGCCGTGAGTTTGACACCCCTGCAGGACCTTCAGCGATAATTCAGTGTGGTGATGTACACCGAGCAGGTAGAACATCCTGAGCACTGAGAGGTGAAGTGAATAACACTGATTATCTCTTCATCACGGCACCTGTTAGTGGGGGGGATATATTAGGCAGCAAGTGAACATTTTATCCTCAAAGTTGATGTTAGAAGCAGGAAAAATGGGCGAGTCTGAGGACCCGAGTTTGACGAGGGCCAAACTGTGGTGGCTAGACGACCGGGTCAGAGCATCTCCAAAAACTGCAGCTCTTGTGGGGTGTGTCCCGGTCTGCAGTGGTCAGTATCTATCAAAAGTGCTCCAAGGAAGGAACGGTGGTAAACCGGCGGCCGAGGCTCACTGATGCCCGCGTGGTCCGACCCGACAGACGAGCTCCTGTAGCTCAAACCGCTGAAGACGTTCATGCTGGTTCTGATAGAAAGGTGTCAGTGGGCCAACACAATATTAGGAAGGTGGTCATAATGTTATGCCTGATCGGTGTTGCGTAATCTTGTGGCTCTGATTATGTCCTCTGGGAAATCCTGAGGGTGCAAAAACCTCTCCTAAAGAACAGCCCTGGTTTAATTAGCTAAGCTCAGGTGACCTTGCCTGGCGTGGTGACTCTGAAGTTGAGGAACCTCTGGAGATGTTTGATATTTGAGAGTCTCAAGCTGCACGATCAGCTCAAATTATTGGCACCCTCATGGAAGATGGCAACAACGGGCATGACCAAACATGCAGGGTTAATTACACGCTGAAAATGCAATATGACCACACTGAGCACAACGTGAGGGTCAACGTGCCAAGAGAACCGAGTTAGACCTTTGTGATCCTCACGTCCGTTTGTGGATGTTCCATACCAAGGGTTTGGAGGACGATGGGCCAGACCTAAAACCCATCAAACATCTGTACTGTAGAGTGACCTGAAGACGATGGGTCAAAGACTCTAACCGTTTAATCTGATGGACTTGACGAACGGGATAAACTGCCCAAATCCAGGACTGCTGGTTCAGAGGAGATCATGGTGTGATCATGGGTGTGATTGGAGAATCCACACCGAGGAATCCTCCAGCCTCTTGTCGACCTTCCAATGGATGGTTGGATGGTTCCATTCTTCTGCCGAGTCCTGCTGAAGGTTCCACAAGCCGGTTCTAACGAACAGTTTATCATGTAGGATCTCCTGGTACTTCATGGAGTCCATGAGTCTCATCATGGAGCGTCATACTTTAGGACACGTATTGAGCTCGGGCGTTTTAGCCACACCAACCTGGTGATCCACAGAGGCGCAGATTCCCACACACACACACTCCAACATCTCGTTTTTAAGGTTGAAGGATCATCTGAGAAGGATAATCAGAGCTGTGGTTGTTTGAAACGTATTGATTCATGTTCTAACGTGTGTGTGTGTGTGTGTGTGTGTGTGTGTGTGTGTGTGTGTGTGTGTGTAGCCGGAGTATAAGCTGGCTGACCCGGTGTGTACGTACGTGTTTTCCGTGCTGGTGCTGGTCACCACGGTGCGCATCATCAGAGACACCGGCCTCATCCTGCTGGAGGGTAAAGAACGCACACACACACGCACACACACACATATACACACACACATATACACACACATCATCATCATCATCACCAAATCCAGGTGTGCAAAGCGGGTTTAAAGTAGATTATGGTGATGTGTTCGGTCACGTCCACCAGCCCTGCATGTATATCACTCCCAGATGTAAGATTAGGGTCACTGGACTGGGATGGAAATGCCCCCCCCACCTGCCACGCCCCGCGGTCCCCCTACAGACCTGAGGTCCGAGATTAATAAGCGGCGTGTTAAATCCCTGAGTGTTTAATCAGTGCTGTAATGATCACACGTTGTTCCTCAAAGTCTAACCATCCTGTTATGTTTGTTTCTCGTCAATTTGACCCGGGGCGTGTTTAATTATCAGAAACCAAAAAATCCCAATAATCATTGTTTATATCTCATTATTAACTCCTTCTGCTTGGCTTTGGTTTCATACCAAAAAATACTTAACTATATCTTTTTAGATTTCGAAACATTAATAGAAGAACAAGATAGAAGATATACTTTATTTGTCATATATACATATACAGATGTACAGTAGAGATGGGACGATCGATCGGCTACGAATCGGTATCGGCCGATTTTTCCTAAAAGTAGCCGATCCGATCGTGTGATATATAAAGATCACGTTAAGTTAACAGCTCAGTGGATCGATCCAGACGCCAACCATCACATCACCATTCATCAACCATCGTACAGAAACCACAGTGAAAGCTCTTCATGACCTAAAATAACATCATTAACGTTGTGCATCATACATACCATGTAATTTTGCTGATTGTAATATTTACTTTAAAAAGATAATTCAACCCGGTCACATCTGAGTGGATTCTATCAGCACGTTATATAAACTCCTGGTTCACTTTGGTAAATCGTAAGCGGTTCTTACTTGTGATGTAGATGAGATCAGAAAACGTTACAGAGCCAATCAGAGGCAAAAGTTTATTCATTACCAAATTCGTTAGTTCAGGATCATCTGCTGAACTTTTAGCTCCTTAGACGGAACGAGTCTGACTCGGTTACAGATCTGTGGTAATAACAGTGTAATGAAGCTTTATAATGTAAGAGAGTCACACAGAATGTTCTGTAGTAGCTGGTGTTTATTTAAAACCACGACATTTAATTAATAACAGTAAACACGGAGAGATAACCGAGAAGAGAAACTTACGCTTCACATAAAAACGAATCAACTCATGAATCAATGAATCACTTATAGCGATACTGTGAACAAAGCGTCTCTTCTAAAGGCACAAACACACACACACACACACACACACGCTGCTCCGGTTTATCTTCACTGTGAGGCTCTTTTTAAGTTTATTTATTTTATTTACTGCTAACCCCCCCCCCGATCGGAATCGGCTATCGGCCGATGTCCCTGAAAGGAGATCGGAGATCGGTGCCAAAAACCCCGATCGGTACATCTCTAGTGTACAGTACAATGAAATTCTTTCTTTGCATATCCCAGCTTGTATGCCTGGAGCAGACAGGGTTAAGGGCCTTGAGTCAAGGACCCAACAGTGGCTGCGTAGCAGATCCTGGATTTGAACCGCCAATCTTCCGGTTGACAGCCCAAAGCTCAACCCACTAGGCTCCCACTGTACCAAATAATAAGACGGGTCGATTTGACCCGTAAACATAACAGGAGGGTTAAGCTCCAGCTCGTTAATCACACCACTGCTTTAGGTTCAGCTCCTCACAGGGTGACACTCCAAACAACTCCCCCCCCCCCCCCCTCATGTTCCATCAGCGTTCCTATTAATGAGAACTGAGGGGACTAACTGAACTAATAGAGTTTCAAGTTGTGTTTCATGATGCAGCGGTGGAATGTGTTAAGTTACAACGGTTTTCTCTGTGTGTGTGTGTGTGTGTGTGTGTGTATATAATGTGTGTGTGTGGTGTGTGTGTGTGTAGGTGCACCCCGTCACCTGGACGTGAGTGTGATGAAGGAGGATCTGTTGAAGTTGGACGGTGTGGAGTCAGTGGAGGAGCTGAAGCTGTGGGCGTTAACCTCCGACCGTACAGCAGCACTCGCACACCTACAGCTGGGTAATACACACACACACACACACACACACACACACACACACACATCTATCTATAACAGGGGTCGGGAACCTATGGCTCGCGAGCCAGATGTGGCTCTTTTGATGACTGCATCTGGCTCGCAGACAAATCTTTAATAAAAAAAATAATAAGGTTAAAAATATAAAACATTCTCATGTATTTCAATCCATTCATTTCCTACCGCTCATGTTCATGGTTGCGGGTGGCTGGAGCCAATCACAGCTGTCCTCCAGGACGACACCAAATTTTTATTGGATAATGCGTAATACGTACACGGGTCGTTGTGAGGTCAGTAAACTTCCCTCCTTTTAATCAAGTAGTCAGCTAGCTAGTTGCAGAAACCTTTTTATCGAAGAAGATGGCTAAAAGAAAAAAAGATGAGGAGTATCGTACTTTTCAGCAGGAATGGACAGAGGAAGTCGCCTTTGTGGAGAGAGCAGGTTCTGCACTGTGTCTAATATGCAATGATAAAATTGCATCGATGAAACGGTCAAATATAAAGCAGCACTTCGACACACGCCATGCTACATTTGCATCGAAATATCCTGCGGGGGACAGCAGGAAGAAAGCATGTGAAGCGCTACTGTGCAGAGTGCAAGCTAGTCAGCGGCAACTCCGTGTTTGGACCCAACAAGGTGACTGGAATTCGGCTAGCTTTGCTGGTGCTTTAGCAATTGTGAGAAACGGAAAGCCATTCACAGATGGAGAGTATGCCAAAACATTCAACAAAGTATGCCGACTTTTCGGATAAAGACAAGATAATCAAACGAATAAAAGACATGCCTCTGTCGGCAAGAACTGTTCACGATCGTACCATCATGATGGCAAATCAAATTGAGGCAACACAAGTGAAGGACATAAATGCAGCACCGTTCTTTTCTCTCGCTTTGGATGAGTCAACAGACGTAAGCCATTTATCCCAGTTCAGCGTGATTGCAAGGTATGCTGTCGGTGACGCACTACGTGAGGAAAGTCTTGCTGTTTTGCCTATGAAAGGGACAACAAGAGGGGAGGATTTATTCAAGTCTTTCACTGAACTCGCTAAAGAAAAAAATCTACCGATGGATAAACTTATTGTTCGTGCTCCGTGCATGGTGGGGAAAAACAGAGGATTCGTAGCGCTTCTTCGTGAACATGAAAAGAGACCCATCCTAAGTTTTCACTGCATCCTACATCAGGAGGCGCTTTGTGCTCAGATGTGTGGCGAGCAGCTTGGTGAGGTGATGTCGCTGGTCATTCGGGTGGTCAACTTTATTGTTGCCCGAGCTTTAAATGATCGCCAGTTTAAAACACTGCTGGATGAAGTTGGGAGTAATTATCCTGGTCTGCTTCTGCACAGCAATGTGCGTTGGTTGTCAAGAGGGAAGGTGCTCAGCCGTTTCGCGGCTTGTCTGGGCGAAATCCGGACTTTTCTTGAAATGAGAAACGTCGAGCATCCTGAGTTAGCTAACACTGAGTGGCTCCTGAAGTTCTACTGTCTCGTGGACATGACTGAACATCTGAACCAGCTCAATGTGAAAATGCAAGGCGTTGGAAATACGGTCTTATCCCTTCAACAAGCAGTGTTTGCATTTGAAAACAAGCTAGATCTCTTCATCGCCGACATTGAAACAGGTCGTTTACTACACTTTGAAAAACTGGGAGAGTTTAAAGATGCATGCACAGCAAGTGACCCTGCTCAACATCTTGATCTTCAGCAGCTAGCGGGCTTCACATCTGATCTCCTGCAGTCATTCAGAGCGCGCTTTGGAGAATTTCGTGAGCGCACTCGTCTTTTTAAGTTCATCACCCATCCACACGAGTGTGCAGTGGACAGCGCCGACCTGAGTTACATCCCCGGTGTCTCCGTCAGAGATTTTGAGCTACAAGCTGCTGACCTGAAGGCCTCAGACATGTGGGTGAATAAGTTCGAGTCACTGAATGAAGATTTGGAAAGACTTGCACGACAGCAAGCAGAGTTGGCGAGCAAACACAAGTGGGGGCAGAAATGAAAAAACTTCAACCCGCTGATTGTCAAAACTTGGAACACGCTTCCCGTCGCATACCACACACTGCAGCGTGTGAGTATCGCTGTACTGACAATGTTTGGCTCTACGTATGCATGTGAGCAGTCTTTCTCACATCTAAAGAACATTAAGACCAACCTACGGTCACGTTTAACGGATGGAAGTCTCAACGCCTGCATGAAGCTTAACCTCACCACGTATCAACCAGACTACAAAGCCATCAGCAAAACCATGCAGCACCAGAAGTCGCATTAATGGTAAGAAGTACTTTATTCATCATTGGTTAGCAACAGCATAACAACGTTATTAAAAAGAATTCAGAGACTTATTGTACTTTAAAAGTGTCGGTCTTACATAAAATGCACACATTTACTTGTTATTAGTTTTAAGCATATTGTATGGCTCTCACGGAATTACGTTTTAAAATATGTGGCGTTCATGGCTCTCTCAGCCAAAAAGGTTCCCGACCCCTGATCTATAACATATAAATGTTCTGCTCGTACTTCCAAAACCCACCAGAGGGGGTCTCTAAATCCCCACACCAACAATCAGTTCCACACTGCAGCTCTGATCCTCTCATTCAGTAATACTCATGGATGTACTGACTGTGTGTGTGTGTGTGTGTGTGTGTGTGTGTGTGTGCGCTCCTCCAGCGCCGGGCAGCGTGGCTAACTGGGAAGAAGTGCAGGCGAAAGCTCGCCACCTGCTGATGGCATCACACGGCGTGGCACACTGCACGGTGCAGCTCCAGAGCCGGCGGCAGAGAAACACACACTCCTGTGCCAACTGTACCACAGCCAGTGCCTAACACACACACACACACACACACACACACACACACACACACACACACACACACACACACACACACACAGTCGAGGTCAAACGTTTACACACACTCATATATACGGACATGGGCTTTGAGGCTTCTGTTTTTGCTTTCAAGAGACGACTGTTCCATGACCATTTAACAGAGGGTGTTTTTTACAAGAAGGGTGTTTCTACGGGCACAGAGAAGTCATAATCAGTAACATTTTTGTGCACCATCATATTAATCGCCCGACTTGCCGTCCGTATATTTACGACCCAGAGACGGGGGGTGTCTGCAAACCTTTGACCTCGGGTGCGAAGCGTCTTCCTAAACGTGTTGCTATGCAGCCGCCGAGACGCCAAAGCCAGAGACGCGCGTTTTTCTACGATCCGCCGCCGATAAGAATCCGACGTTCCCCCCGACTCCGCCGTGCTAATTCTGGAACATTCCTGCCCGCCGATCCTGTTCGTTGGCGCGACGTAGCATCGCGAGCGCTGCTGCTGGACAAAATACCGGAAACGCCACCAAGGGAAGGAAGTCAAAATATGAGGCAACTAATGAAGTTTCACAGGGGCCTTATAACCCAGCCTGGAACCCGCCTACAGAACCCGAACCGGTACCTCGGTGACCCACTCTCAGCCGAAATTCTCTGTGGGGGGGGCTTCGGCGCAGCATCGTTTACATTTTCGGCATTTAGCGAAGGTGGGGCTTGAACCGGCGACCTTCTGATTACTCGTCCAGTACCTGAATTGTTAGACCACACACACGACCACCGGATCTACACCGCTGCAGCTTTGTGGAGGGTTCCGATTGGTTCCCTCATCCCTCAAACCCTCCCACGAGGCGAACGAGGGTCCGGACAGATTTCGGGGGTTTCCATTATTTTGTCCGGCACCTGAATCGTAAGACTACAACTTGCCCCAGCAAAGGAGAACGAAATCTGGACCCCTGAGCAACGAACAATAGTGACGTTCTCAAGCCGCAGTGCAGGAACCGTGAAGCCACCAGGTGCACCCATTCCAGTATACCCACGGTACAGCCCATGCTTCCTCCTCCACCCAGTCTCGGAGAGCTGGGATTCGAACCCGGAGAGGTAGACCGCCACCCGCGCGCCCCACACACACACAACCACTGGATTCGTGGAGGGTTCTGATTGGTTCCTTCATCCCTCAAACCCTCCCACGAGGCGAACGAGGGTCCGGACACACTTCGGGGGGGTTTCCGTTATTTTGTCCAGCAGCCGTGTATATCAAAGCGACTCGTTTACGATTGTTTATCTGAGATCTGACGCCTCGTGGCGGCTTCTGTAAACAAACAGGATCAGATTTTTGAGAGTCGACTCGGTCAGTATTTTTATTTATATTATTTTAGCCAAAGCGCGTTTCTGTAAAAGTTGGGACGCTTAGAAAAAACGCAGTATCATGAAGCAGAATCTGTGATGTTTTAATTCTCTTAAATCTTTATTATTATAAACTGATAAAAGTAGAAAGAAAAGAGTTCCAGTGTTTCAGTTTGTATGTAGAAACACGTTTAGAATTCGATCCCTGCGACACCCTCCAAAAAAGTCGGGACGGGGGCGTGTTCCATCAGCGTTCCTTTTAGGACAGTAATGGTTGCAGGTTTGCGTGACTACAACTTGCCCCAGCAAAGGAGAACGAAATCTGGACCCCTGAGCAGTGAAGAATAGTGACGTTCTCAAGCCGCAGTGCAGGAACCGTGAAGCCACCAGGTGCACCCTATGGTGCGAAGCCCTTTCCATGATGCGCCGTACTACACTGCAGGCAGGCCGCTCGAGCACCTGCACTCTGTGTTTGGCATCGTCCTGCTGAAATGATCGCGGACTTCTCGGGAAAAGACGCCGCCCTGGTGGCGGCGTGTGTCTCTACGCGTGTGCAGGTCATCCATGATCCATGCACCCGTACCATGACGGACTTAGATGTTTACTGGATGCTGCTTTTGCACCTTTCGCTAATATCAGTCCGGATGGTCCTTTTGTGTTTAGGAATTAGAATGTGACATATTTTTGACTCATCTGACCACAGCACACGTGTGTCCACTGTCTTTCAGTCTCTCGGTCCATCTGAGATGAGCTCGTGCCCAGAGAACTCTGCAGTAGATGTGTAATCGAGCTTCAGGTTGTTTTCTTGACGCAGCGGCCGCCTGCGTTCAGTCACGACGGTTTTCTGAAGCGTATACTTAGTCTGATGGTCACAAACGTTCCACATGGACCGAGATCTCTCCAGATTCCCTAAATCTTTCCACAATATCATGTACAGTAGACGGTGAAACGTTCCGTTTGAACTGATTGATTGATTCTCTGATATAGTTTGGAACACGGTGGTGAGCCACGCCCCATCATTGCTAGTACAGACCGATCCTCTGGTGGATCCCGATCATGATTCCCTCACTGTGGAACCTTTTACGCTCATTCTGCCCCCGTCCCAACTTTTTTGGAGTCTCTGACAGCATCGAGTTCCAAACGACAGTTTCTTGATCAGTGAAACGCTGGAAATGAAATAAGATTTAAAGATTGGAGAGAATTGACATCACAGGTTCTTCTGTTTCCTTTCAAAGCGTCCCAACTTTTATGAGAATGGAGTTAGTAGATTAAAGACGCTCCGTGCAGGTTATGATTACGGTACGGTGGTGAAACCTACGACGCCCTTTTATCTTGTACTTGAAGCTCTTCATGGTTTGGTTTGGATTGTTTTTTATTACAGTGTCCCAAAACTTTTGGTTTTAAGCCAATCAGATCATCTCATTATTATTATTATTGTTATTATAACCAACGTGCCTCATCCCAACCTACATAAAACTACCACTTACCATTTACATTCTCAGCATGTAGCCGACGCTTTTATCCAAAGTGACTTACAGTACTGTGAGGGTTAGGGGCCTCGCTCAAGGGCCCAACAGTGGCAGCCTGGCAGTGGTGGGGTTTGAACCTGCAACCTTCTGTTTACTAGTCCTGTACCTTAACTATTAGGGTACAACTACCAAACAGTGTTTGAGTTGGCGCTCTAGCCATGCTGAGCTTAGTCCTGATTCGCTATGTGTAGTGCGCGGTACGCTATCTCAGCCTTAGCTTTAACCGGGTAGCATGTTAGCATGCTAACTGGCTAAAGCTAAATACAATTCTATTATCAGAGTGAGACTCCGGCTACGTGTTAAATCCAACGATTCATTTAAGAGTAGCGAAGCCGCTCAGAATCGTCCGTGATGACTTGATTCGATGCAGAGAACGCTGGGAAAATAGTAGCGTCTGGAAGCTAGCAGGTTAGCATTAGCACATCAGTCCGCCATTTATTTTATGCAGCTACATAAATGCTTTTTTTTGCCCACACGAGCGACCCACACAGCCTGACTTGCGTCCTCCTTTAGCGTAGATTAGAGCTACGACTTGGCGCTTGTCGTAGCTAGTGCTGGATTAGCGCTACGTGTAGCGTGTATTCCACAGCATGATTTAGTATTGCGAGTCTGATTGGGTCCCGGTTTTGCCGGGCTAAATTCAGTTCGACAGAATTCAGTATTATGTCATGCTAAGCTAGCCTGACGCACGCTAATGCTAGTTCATTTCTCACAGTCGTCGTTCATAGATTCGTTCCACCTAGCTTGACGCTCCTCGTGCTTTAGCAGACAGGTTTGAGACGCTCGGATTGAAGTTAAAGCTAGGACAGCTAGCGTTCTTTTACAGCGGGAGATGAAGCGATGCTAGGCGCTAGCTGCAGCGTTGTAGCTAAACTCTGCTTTGGTTGATTTCCTGTTTGATGCTACGTGACGGTGTTTTGTCGCCTGTATTTTCATTTGTAATTTAACGTAATTATTGGGACACGTTCGAGGGTTGGAGCGGCGCCGCTGAGGCTGGAATAATAAAGCTGTTTTACCTCACTGCTCACAGCCGAGCTGGTTTCATTTTACTGCTCTGTGTCTGTACCACGTTTTTATCCAATCAGAGAGAAGGAATCAGATTCATCCAGGACGAGCCGATCGATCGTGATCAATAAAGTCTTCAAGTGATCTGTTTATAGGACAGGACCAGGACCAGACCAAGACTACAGGTTACATTAAGACAGGACTAAACTAGATTAAAGTCTTGGTCTTTTCCTGGTCTTGTCTTTAGTTTAATTGGTAAAATAAGACTTTTAAAGGTTAAATTAAGACAGGACTAAGACCAGATCAAGACTTTTAATAGTTAGATTAAGACAAGAACAAGGCAGGATTAAGACTAAACCATTAAGTCTTTTCTTGGTCTTCTCTTATTTCACCAATTAAAAGTCTTTCAACGGTTAGATTAAGACTTTAAATGGATAGATTAAGACGAACTAAGACTAAACCACTAAAAGTCAAGAAAATATTAGACCTTTTTAGGGTTAAAATAAGACAGGACCAAGACTAAACGATTGATGTCTTATTTCACCAATTAAAAGTCTTAAATAAGTCAAGACCAAGACTTTTAATGGTTAAAATAAAACAGGATCAAGACTAAACCATTAAAAGTCTTGATCTTTTCTTGGTCTTGTCTTATTTCTCCTATTAAAAGTCAAAAATAAGACATTAAAAAGAATTAGAGGGTTAGATTAAGACAGGACCAAGACCAGATCAAGACTTTTTAAGGATTAAATAAATCCAATATCAAACCATTAAAAGTCTTGGTCTTTTCTTAGTCTTGTCTTATTAACCAATTAAAAGTCTAAAATAAGACAAGACCAAAACAAGATTAAGACTTTTAATGGTAAAAATAAGAAACGACCAAAAAATAAGACAGGACCAAGACCAGATCAAGGCTTTTAATGGTTAGATTAAGACAGGACCAAGACCAGATCAAGGCTTTTAATGGTTAGATTAAGACAGGACTAAGACCAGATCAAGGCTTTTAAAGGTTAGATTAAGACAGGACCAAGACCAGATCAAGGCTTTTAATGGTTAGATTAAGACAGGACCAAGACCAGATCAAGGCTTTTAAAGGTTAGATTAAGACAGGACCAAGACCAGATCAAGGCTTTTAATGGTTAGATTAAGACAGGACCAAGACCAGATCAAGGCTTTTAATGGTTAGATTAAGACAGGACCAAGACCAGATCAAGGCTTTTAATGGTTAGATTAAGACAGGACCAAGACCAGATCAAGGCTTTTAAAGGTTAGATTAAGACAGGACCAAGACCAGATCAAGGCTTTTAATGGTTAGATTAAGACAGGACCAAGACCAGATCAAGGCTTTTAAAGGTTAGATTAAGACAGGACCAAGACCAGATCAAGGCTTTTAATGGTTAGATTAAGACAGGACCAAGACCAGATCAAGGCTTTTAATGGTTAGATTAAGACAGGACCAAGACCAGATCAAGGCTTTTAAAGGTTAGATTAAGACAGGACCAAGACCAGATCAAGGCTTTTAAAGGTTAGATTAAGACAGGACCAAGACCAGATCAAGGCTTTTAATGGTTAGATTAAGACAGGACCAAGACCAGATCAAGGCTTTTAATGGTTAGATTAAGACAGGACCAAGACCAGATCAAGGCTTTTAAAGGTTAGATTAAGACAGGACCAAGACCAGATCAAGGCTTTTAATGGTTAGATTAAGACAGGACCAAGACCAGATCAAGGCTTTTAATGGTTAGATTAAGACAGGACCAAGACCAGATCAAGGCTTTTAAAGGTTAGATTAAGACAGGACCAAGACCAGATCAAGGCTTTTAATGGTTAGATTAAGACAGGACCAAGACCAGATCAAGGCTTTTAAAGGTTAGATTAAGACAGGACCAAGACCAGATCAAGGCTTTTAATGGTTAGATTAAGACAAGACCAGATCAAGGCTTTTAAAGGTTAGATTAAGACAGGACCAAGACCAGATCAAGGCTTTTAAAGGTTAGATTAAGACAGGACCAAGACCAGATCAAGGCTTTTAAAGGTTAGATTAAGACAGGACCAAGACCAGATCAAGGCTTTTAAAGGTTAGATTAAGACAGGACCAAGACCAGATCAAGGCTTTTAATGGTTAGATTAAGACAAGACCAAGACTAAACCATTAAAAATTCCTGATCTTTTCCTGGTCTTGTCTTATTTCACCAATTAAAAGTCTTTATTAGACCAGGAAAAGATTAAGACTTTCAGAGGTTAAATTAAGACAGGACCAAGACCAGATCAAGACTAAATCTTTAAAATAAATAAGATTAAGTCTAAAATAAGAACTTAGTAAGTTTAAGTCTAAAATATTAGACCTTTTAAAGGTTAAAATAAGACAGGACCAAGACCAGATCAAGACTTTTAATGGTTAAAGACTAAACCATTAAAGGTCGTGACCTCTATGTGATCAGATAGAACTACACTCTCACAAGACTTTGACGTGTGTCTCTGTATGGGAATTTGTGCCCGTTTACATCATTCAAACCTGCTGATCATTCTGGTTCCGATTCTGGTTCTAGTCGTTCATGTGAAGCACCCGGATGTTCTCTCTCACACACACACACACACACACACACACACACACACACACACACACTGATGGCTGTATTTTCCTTTTCCACACACATGGTGGCGCTGATGTTCTTCACTGAGCTGATTAAACACCGAGCTGAATCCAGTCTCACCAGTCAGTGATGGACGTGCTTCAGTATCAGTGTTGTGGTCAAGATCATCTCTAGTAGGACTAAAACTCAAGACCACTCAGTCAGATTAACATGAAATGGTACTATACTAAAACAAGACTAAGACTTATTTGTCTCAATACTAATACTGAAAAATACTAAATCCAGACTTTAATGGTCATGAAGAGTCCAGACCAGTACTACAGTGTAAACCAGATCAAGACTTGTAAGGGTTAAAATAAGACCGGACTAAGATTAAACCATTAAAAGTCTTAGTCTTTTCTTGGTCTTGTCTTATTTTACCAATTAAGGTCTAAACTAAGACTAAACCATTAAAGTTTTTTGGGTCTTATTTTACCAATTAAAAGTTTAAAATAAGACCAAGACCAGATCAAGACTTTTGATGGTTAAATGTAGACAGGACCAAGATTTAACCATTGAAAGTCTTAGTCTTTGCTTGGTCTTATTTCACCAATTGAAAGTCTAAAATAAGACCAAATAAAGACGGGATCAAGACTAAACCATTAAAATGTTTTTTTAAGATCAAGACTTCTAATAATTAAAACAAGGTGAGATCAAGACTTTTAATGGTTAGATTAAGACAGGACCAAGACTACACCAATAAGTCTTAGTCTTTGCTTGGTCTTGTCTTATTAACCAATTATAAGTCTAAAATAAGACCAAATAAAGACGGGATCAAGACTAAACCATTAAAATGTTTTTTTAATTCTTGGTCTTATTTCACCAATTAAAAGTGTAAAATAAGACAGAACCAGATCAAGACTTGTAAGGGTTAAAATAAAACAGGACCAAGACTAAACCATTGGAAGTCTTAGTCTCGTTTCACCAATTAAAAGTCTAAAATAAGATCAAAACTTGTAGGAGTTAAAATAAAACAGGACCAAGACCAGATCAAGACTTTTAATAGTTAAATGTAGACAGAACCAAGACTAAACCATGAAAAATCTTTGTTTTTATTTGGTCTTTTCTTATTTCACCAATTAATAGTCTAAAAATAAGACTAAATAAAGACTAAAACTTTAATACAAGGTCAAAATAATCTAAGACAAGATCAAGACTTTTAATGGTTAAATGTAGACAAGTCCAAGACTTAATTAAAGGTCTAAAATAAGACCAGGAAAAGGTTAAGACTTTAAAAGGTAACATTAAGACAAGACCAGCTCTAAAGGCTAAAATAAGACCGGACCAAGACAGGATTAAGACTAAACCATTAAAAGGTTTTTTGGGTCTTATTTCACCCATTAAAAGTCTAAGATAAGACCAAGACCAGACCAGAACTTTTAATGGTTAAAATAAAACAGGACCATGATGGAACTGGATTAGCCGACAGGACAGGTCTTGTCTTATTTCACCAATTAAAGGTCTAAAATAAGACAGGACCAAGACTAGATTAAGACTTTTGTTAGTAAAGACGTTTAGAATAATTCAGAGCTTTAAAATCTGGACTAAAATTTGCTGCTCATCACGTGAAGGAAGAATGAACAGGAGCAGGAGCTTCTTTCTTGCTCCTAAGGCAGTTTGAAGCCTGCTTGACTGTGGACAGTGGCGATATGTTCTAGCAGCTCTTGATTGATGGCAGAGCTGTTTTTGAAGGTCCTTGATTTCCCATCCACAGCTCAGTTCCAGGTACTCTGTAATGGGTGAGGTCAAACTAACCTTGTTTATATGGGCACAGAGAAGTCACCAGCTGTAGTAATCTGTACCAAAATTAAATCCAGATTAAATAAACGGTTTTATCCACACGTGACCCGCTGATGGAATTCTGGGATTCCTCCGCCCAGGACACAGGACCACAGGAACCACATCCGTACCAGCAGCTACGAGAGAGAGCGATGATGAAACGTTTCACAGCTTCATGTCAATTAGATGCAGATCACGTACAACCGGTGTCTCCTCACACCCAGGGGTCAAAAGTATGTGGACACCTCACCCTGAGCTTATTAAACATCCCATTCCAACCCTCTGGCATCGATATGGAGTCCCGTTCCAGATATCTGAACACAGGTTCCCACAGCCAGACTCCAAAACCTGGTGGAAAAGAGTGAGGCGACAAAACAGGGGCATATTTATACCTATAGTTTCAAAATACCGTAGAATGTCCATAAAGCTCCGGGGGCGGCCGGTTTATTCTGGTCAGGGTCACGGTGGGTCCAGTTTTTCCAGAATCACTGGGTGCAGTGCAGCAACCCAACACTCAGACGTAGCCGATCGCCTGTATGTGGACCCCAGACCGGTCGATAGCACGGCTGGGAATTCCAACCCTGGATCCCAGCAGTAGCGCCGCACCACCCGAGCGCCTCGCTAATAAGGTAAAATATTTATTTTTGATGATGAACGTGAAGTTACAAGGCTGTTACCTCCTGTGTGTGATGATGATGTGGACTTTTTAAACGAACTAAACAACTTCTTTGGGAGATTTGAGGCACTAAGTAACACCCCTGCAGTAAAAGCTGTTCCCCATCAGGATGAGAAGGTACTCTGCCTTGACACTGCTGAGGTACGGAGGACTCTGAGTAGAGTCAACATACGGAAGGCCCCTGGCCCTGACAACATACCGGGTCGAGTGCTCAGGGAATGTGCAGACCAGTTGGCTTATGTTCTAACAGACATTTTCAACACCTCACTGGATCTAGCCAAGGTCCCATCATGTTTTAAGTCTGCTGTCATCATTCCAGTGCCAAAAAAATCTCACATCTCTTCACTAAACGATTACCGGCCCGTTGCACTAACTCCAATAATGATGAAGTGAGAGGCTGGTTAAGAAGCACATCACCTCCGAACTACCCACCACATTCGACCCCTTCCAGTTTGCCTACCGGCCAAACCGCTCCACTGAGGATGCCATCTCATCTGCTCTTCACCTGAGCCTTGCACACCTGGAGGATGCTGTTCCTGGACTTCAGTTCGGCGTTTAACACCATAATTCCACAGCATTTGGTGAACAAACTAGAACCCCTGGGCTTCAGCACCCCCCTGCGGAACTGGCTGCTAGACTTCCTCACTGAACGACCACAGTCAGTTAGGGTTGGACAAAACACCTCCAGTGTCATCACCCTCAGCACAGGATCCCCTCAAGGATGTGTACTGAGCCCCCTGCTGTTCACTTTGATGACACACGACTGCGTCCCTAGGTCTGCCACTAACCACATCGTGAAGTTCGCGGACGACACTACAGTGGTGGGCCTCATCACGGATGACAATGACCTGGCCTACAGAGAGGAAGTCGAGCTGTTGGTGGGTTGGTGCAGCGCTAACAACCTGATCCTGAACGTGGATATAACAAAAGAGATCATCATGGACTTCAGGAAGAACCAGCCCAGTCACGCTCCACTCTTCATTAACACCACGGCTGTGGAGGTGGTCAGCAGCGTAAAGTTCCTGGGGATGCACATCACAGACAACCTCACCTGGTCTGAAAACACCACGTCACTGGTCAAGAGGGCACAGCAGCGTCTGCACTTCCTGCGCAGGATGAGGAGAGTCCACCTGCCCCCGCCCATCCTCATCACATTCTACAGAAGCACCGTAGAGAGCATTCTGACGAGCTGCATCTCTGTGTGGTGTGGAGGCTGCAGCGCCTCTGACTGGAGGAATGTGAGGAGAGTGGTGAGGACAGCGGAGAAAGTCATCGGGACTTCTCTTTCCTCCATTCAGGACCTCGCATCAGTGCGCTGCATATCCTGAGCACACAACATCATCAGTGACCCCTCACACCCCTCAGTTTTCCCCCCAGGCCATTAGACTACTGAACTCCTAACACTTTTAAACGATTTCAAGGAAAATACTGAACCACATGCCATCTGTGCAGGGGCCCCGAATAATTGAGGGCCCCGGATTGGCTGTTTTATTTTTTATTTATTTTGTTAGTTATTTTGGTTAATAAGAATGGGGGGAAGCTTACAAACCAATGATTTTGTAAATCATTTACACGTTATTCATATTTCTGACTGTTGATTGGCCAGATAAACTCCAACGAGCTGCTGTAATTCTGATTGGTGGTTTCAGCTAAGCAACGTGAACGTTAGAGCTAGTATGTGAGTGACATTCAGCTCAGCCAATCAGAATGCAGCACCAGGTTTATACATGTGCGTTCGGACGTTCTGCAGTTAGTTTTGTATATGAGACTCGCCTTATGTCCCCAACATTAAAGTTCGGGTTCTGGAGCTCGGCGGTATAAAGTGCTGTAACGCTCAGTGAAGTCCTGACTAAACAGTTAAAGTGACTCGACCCTGTCGTGTGCTTTTACTCCCACACCTCCACCACCGCACAGCAACAGACCCGTAGCATCCCCACCGGACAGCGGCTAGGTGAGCCGACCCTCTACAGTAGCAAGTGGCTAATGCTAGCGGTAAAGTGCCGCGATAGCGGAAGTAAAAACACGACAATATTTTCGTTAAGTAAAATATAAAAATAACTAAAAGACCATGAAATATCAGAATACATGTAATCACAATACACAGTGAGTGCACAGCAAGGGGTTTTGGGAATCTGTGTAACCTGCTTAACGTTACTAGACATATAAATATATATATATAGATAGGGGGGCCCAAAATTATTTTTTGCACTGGGGCCCATGAGCTCCTAGTTACGCCACTGAACTCTTGCTGTTGTCTTGCGTTGTGTACTGATTTTATGAAAACTATACGTGGGGGCCCACAACCAGCCGTAGCCCCTGAGCCCACAGGCAGGTTAAATCGCCTCTGTATATATATATATATATATATATATATATGTACATTTATGTATCTATACCATATACCTATTTAATATTCCTGCTGCTACATTTCTATATATTAAAAAAAACCTCCCATTTATCACATACTTTAAAATCTTAATCTGGCTGATCTATAATTCATTGATATATCTTTATATCTAAATCCTGTGATGCTATGTATCAATAATCTTCTCTGTATATTCCGTGCGAGTCTAAGTTAAATTATTGATTTATTTTTAAACAGCTGAATTTTATTGCTGTGTGTTGAAAGTGAAGCTACAGAATTGTGTTGATGCTAACTGAACGTGATGCTAACGTAGCACTAGATGTTCATCTGTGTTCTAAACATAAACACGTGGCTAATGAGCTTTTTTAGCGTGTTAATGATGACAGTGCATGTTTTTCTAAAGGGTGTGTTCGCTTTATTTACACTCTGTGTGTGTGTGTGTGTGTGTGTGTGTGTGTGTGTGTGTGTGTGTGTGTGTGTGTGAGAGAGCTGCACCATGTGCTAATCCAGTTCCATCAGTTGTCTGTTATTAACAGGAAGAATTAAGCTAGCTAACGATTTAGCTCAATCAGTTCATCTGTTTATCTCTTTGTCTGTCTAATAAAGTAATAAAAGCTAACTGTAATTAGTTAGCGTCACGCCTCACATGCTATAATTGTTTATTCGTTGCTAAGGTTTAGATTCTGGTTTAGATAAGGTTTGGATTAGGACTAGGGTTTAGGTTATGTCGGTGAATGTTAGAACTAACAGCAGATGATTTTGACACGTTCTCTGAGCTGGTGTTCTCTCAGAGTCGAGCTGTTGTTGCTCCTGAATGTTTCAGTGTTTACAGAGCAATAAAGCACACACACACACACACACACACTCTCTCTCTCACACACACACGGCTTGTTTTGGCGTGTACGTGCGCTGTTACAAAGCGAGAGTTTCAGCGGTTGGTTGATGACGCCTCTTCCTCATCACATGACACCGATAGGAAGTGTTTCAGTCACGTACACACACACACACACACACACACACACACACACACATGTACACACACACACACACACACACCGTGTTGATTAGAGTGTGTATCAGCGCTCGGTTCACTGCTCAGAATCCATCAGGTTGATCAGGTGACAGTGATCACATGACTCCTGTACTGATCAGGTCTCATCCACACATCACATCTGATCACTAACACCAAGAGATAGAGGAGGGACAACCACACCCTCCCCATAAACACCCTACAACCACACCCTCCCCATACACACCCTCCCCATACACACCCTACAACCACACCCTCCCCATACACACCCTACAACCACACCCTCCCCATACACACCCTCCCCATACACACCCTACAACCACACCCTCCCCATACACACCCTACAACCCCCGCCAGCGTCCATCTCCGGTCAAACAGGACTCAGATACTCACAGCATCCTCATCCATAGATTAAGGTTCAGGTTAATTTTGCTAAGGTTTAGATTAAGATTAATATTATGATTTAGGTTTGGATTAGGATCAGTTCGGTGTAAGATAATCCAGGTTGTGTAAAAAGTATGATTAGGTTTAGGATTAGGATCAGGATTAGTCCAGTGTAAAATAATCCAGGTTGTTAAGGTTTATGATTAGTCTGATGGAAGATAATCCAGACTGTGTGTAGATTATGATTAAGGTTTAAGATCAGGATTAGTCCAGTGTAAAATAATCCAGGTTGTGTATAGATTAAGGTTTAGGATTAGTCCAGTGTAAAATAATCCAGGTTGTATATAGATTAAGGATTAGTATTCGTCCAGTGTAAAATAATGCAGGTTGTGTGTAGATTATGATTTAGGTTTAGATTTAGATTGTGATTTAGGATTAGGATCAGTCTGATGGAAGATAATCCAGACTGTGTGTAGATTATGATTAAGGTTTAGGACTAGGATTAGTCCAGTGTAAAATAATCCAGGTTGTGTGTAGATTATGATTAAGGTTTAGGATTAGGATTAGTCCAGTGTAAAATAATCCAGACTGTGTGTAGATTCTGATTTAGGATTAGGTTTAGGATTAGGATCAGTCTGATTCTGATGATGTTTGAGCGTCTCTGTGTTTAATTCTCCTGATTATTAATGTAAACACTTAGTCAACAGCAGAGTGGTTCAATTACAGTCAGATCGGGAGTTCCCATAATGCACTGGGACAGCAGTCACGTACACACACACACACACACACACACACACTGGTGGGTGGAATGAGGAAACGTTGTTGTTATTGAGGATGAAGGTTTGAGGTGGAAAATATTCATCATTTATTATGAAATATTTAGACCTGCAGCACCAGTGAAACCAGTCAGCAGTGACTCTGCATTTACTGGTACAGACGCTCATAAATACTTATAAACTCTTATAAACTCTTATAAATGATTATAAACTCTTATAAATGATTATAAACTCTTATAATTTCTTATCAAGAGTCAAGAGATGCTTTATTGTCATTTCAGCTCTATACAAGAACATATTGAAACTAAACAACGTTCCTCCAGGTCCAAGGTGCAACATAGAACACAAAGTACAAGACAGTTCAGTCTGATGGAATATAATCCAGGTCATGTGTAGATTATGATTTAGGATTAGAATTAGTCTGATGTAAAATAATCCAGGTCGTGAGTAGATTATGATTTAGGATTAGAATTAGGATCAGTCTGATGAAGGTTAACCCAGGTCATGTGTAGATTATGATTTAGGATTAGAATTAGGATTAGTCTGATGAAGGTTAACCCAGGTCATGTGTAGATTATGATTTAGGATTAGAATTAGGATCAGTCTGATGAAGGTTAACCCAGGTCATGTGTAGATTATGATTTATGTTTAGGATTAGTCTAAAGATAATCCATGTTGTGTAGGTTATGATGTTTCAGACATAAATGTTTACGTTTATTTAAATTGGACAGTTTAACTGCATGTTGGATGGAATGTTTACATCACCTGACTTGTTTTATATGGCCAAAAGTATTGGGACACCCTATGAGAAGCTTCTCAGAAGAGCAGCTGTTTGTTTTTGTAATAGAACGTCCAGCAAGCTCACGATCAGGCGTCCAAATACTTTTGGCCGTGTAGTGCACATATGAGGAAGCTGACCATGAGCTAAATACAGTTTACTTTTGTATTCGGATGTCCAGCAAGCTTACGGTCAGGCGTCCAAATACTTTTGGTCACGAGGTGTGTTTAGAATAATGAAATAAAATTGCACGTCACGTCATCTGTTTATTCATCCACTGATATACAAACAAAAATATAAATATATAAATGCACATAATTACACATCCAGTGGTACTGCAGATAAGGAACTCAGAGGAACCCAGAGGAACCCAGAGGAACCCAGAGGAACCCTGAGGAACTCAGAGGAACCCAGAGGAACTCAGAGGAACCCAGAGGAACCCTGAGGAACTCTGAGGAACCCTGAGGAACTCTGAGGAACCCTGAGGAACTCTGAGGAACCCTGAGGAACCCTGAGGAACCCTGAGGAACCCAGAGAAACACGAAGGAACACAATGACAGACCAAAGTACAAGTGATAGATGGATGAAGGTGTGGAGTCACTTCATCAGCTTCTTCACTATCTCCAGCTCCTCCACCGGCTTCCACTGCTGATTAATCGTCATCAACTGTAAAGAGATAAAATCAGGAGGTAAGAACCCGTCCACCAGGGGGCGTCGCTCACACACATGGTAACCAGGTAAGGGTTTGTACTTTTTGAGGTTTGGACGGGTCGAGTCTCTCCCAGGGTTCAGGGTTCTCGCTCTTGTTCAGACTGTGGAGGAGAAAGAAAAAGGTTCTTAAGTTTCCGTCTGCAGGAACCGTGAGAGGAACGAGGAGAGAAACATAAACACGTCCTACATCACGTCCGTTTTAGTAAACAGGAAGTAGATGCACGCTGACGTCGCTCCGGCCGCGGCGAACCCCATGATCCCGATCAGAGGAATCAACTAAAGAGAGACAGAGCGGAACGTGGGGTCAGATGTGATGGAGGAAGCACGTGTTCACCACCACCATGAAATAATAATGCAAATTTAACAAGAATTCAAATAATTACAATTAAAATAATAAACAAAAAAACCCAAAATAAATTTAAATAATAAGAATAAAAAATATCAAAATTAAGTAAGTTTATATTATAAAAACTAAAATAATACATATTAAAATTTTAATAAAATTAAATAAGAATTAGAAAATAAACATTAAAATTAAAATCCATTTTAATAATAATAATTAAATAATAAATATAAGAATTTAAATGAATTCAAATAGAATTAAAATAAAAAGAAACCAAATTAAAATCCATTTCAATAATAAAAATTAAAATAATAAATATCAAAATTTAAATACAGTAAATTAATAAGAATTACAATTTTAAAAATCTAAATTAAAATAAAATAAAATTAATAAGAATTAAAATGTAAAAAAATCTAAATAAAAAATCCATTTAAATAATAAGGATTAAAATAATAAATATAAAAATTTAAATAAATTAAATTAATAAGAATTAAAATTTAAAATACCAAAATTAAAATAAATATAAATAATACATTTTATATTTATTATATTTTACTGTTGAGTGTTGTCTGTGATTTGCTGAAGCTAAAAGGATCCAAGTGAAGTGAAACTAAATGTGCTTCCTGTTTGATATTTTTACTCTGTACAGTCAAAAGTATTTGGACGCCTGATCGTGAGCTTGTCGGGCGAGTGACCCTGTGTGTGATCTATTCAGCTAAATAACAGCCACAAGTGCGTCTGTGTGTGGGAATTTGTGCCCGTTCAGTCAGAAGATGACAGCACTATTCTCCATCATATAATTTTTATATAAACACATGAATTCAGTCATTAGAGGGGGCGTCCCAATACTTTTAATCATATAGTGTGTGTGTGTGTGTGTGTGTGTGTGTGTGTTGGATCAGACTCGCCTCCTTCTTCTTACGAAGCAACTGCATAAACCCACCAACCATCTTCACGTCACCTGCACACCCGAGCAGAGATCATCTGTTACTGACAGCTCTCAGATCAGAGGGTTAGTCTGGACTAGGTTACATTAGTCTGGACTAGGTTACATTAGTCTGGACTAGGTTACATTCGTCTGGACTCGGTTACCTTCGTCTGGACTAGGTTACATTAGTCTGGACTAGGTTACATTAGTCTGGACTAGGTTACATTAGTCTGGACTACGTTACAGTAGACTGGACTAGGTTACATTTGTCTGAACTACGTTACAGTAGACTGGACTAGGTTACATTCGTCTGGACTAGGTTACATTCGTCTGGACTAGGTTACATTAGTCTGGACTAGGTTACATTAGTCTGGACTAGGTTACATTCGTCTGAACTACGTTACAGTAGACTGGACTAGGTTACATTTGTCTGAACTACGTTACAGTAGACTGGACTAGGTTACATTCGTCTGGACTAGGTTACATTCGTCTGGACTAGGTTACATTCGTCTGAACTACGTTACAGTAGACAGGACTAGGTTACATTCGTCTGAACTACGTTACAGTAGACAGGACTAGGTTACATTTGTCTGAACTACGTTACAGTAGACTGGACTAGGTTACATTCGTCTGAACTACGTTACAGTAGACTGGACTAGGTTACATTCGTCTGAACTACGTTACAGTAGACAGGACTAGGTTACATTTGTCTGAACTACGTTACAGTAGACTGGACTAGGTTACATTCGTCTGAACTACGTTACAGTAGACTGGACTAGGTTACATTCGTCTGAACTACGTTACAGTAGACTGGACTAGGTTACATTCGTCTGAACTAGGATAAATTAGTCTGAGTAGACTGGAAAAAATTAGGTTATATTAGACTGGACTAGGTTAAATTAGTCTGGACTAGTTTAGACTGGACTAGATTAGACTGGACTGGGTTAAATAAGTCTGGACTAGGTTAGACTGGACTAGGTTAAATTAGTCTGAGTAGACTAGACTGAATTAGGTTATATTAGACTGGACTACATTAAACTAAATGAATGAAATTAAACAGGACTAGGTTAATTTAGACTGAATTAAATTAAACAGAAATAGGTTAAAAAAGACAGAACTAGATTAAATTAGACTAGATTAATTAAAACAGGACTAGATGAGATGAGATGAATTGGAATCACTCACCTGATGATGAGCAGCAGCACTGAGAGAATGATCGAGGTGTGTAGCAGCATCCTGAGTCACGCTGACTTTTACCAGAGATTAAACGAGGATGGTGGCACGTACACACACACACACACACACGCGCACTCACACACACACACCGTATATCAGGAAGTACCTTCACCAAACTCATCCTGGTGGTGTGTGGTGCCTCCTGCTGGTGCATCATCTCACCTCACTTCTGATCTGCACTGAACAGTGAGAGGTTCCTCACTGGTTCCTCACAGGTTCCTCACTGGTTCCTCCAGGGCCACAGAACCATTTTGCCGGTCTAGTAGGTCAACGTTCTTCACATCCAGACCCCCTCAGAAGTACATGAGATGAGAAGAACCCCATCCAGCAGTTGTGGGACGGACTGGACCCAATGGTGAAAGCAAAGGAACCCACGAGAGAACTGGTGCATCACAGCCTGTTCTAATCTGTAAAGGCTTCACGACATGTAGGAGTGTGTCTGTGGGAATTTGTGCCCATGAGGTTCAGCAGGAGCATCTGTGTGGAGAAACAGGTTTGACCCACAGCTCAAGCATGGACTGAGGCTGGAACACCTGAGTTCAGTAATTACGGGGTGTCCACATACTTCTGACCATAGTGGTAGATCAGCAGTGAAGATAACGGACTAGGAGTCGAAAGCTTGTTGGTTCACAACAAGACACACCACTGTCGGGCCCCTGAGCGAGGCCCTTAACCCCAACAGGAAACTGGAACGCCAAGCCCAAACCATTCAGAATGCCCACACGCCTCCTCCACCACGCTTCACAGCTGGAACAAAGCTCCATCCTACCAAACCCAGACTCATCCGCCAGAGAGCAATATATTGTTTACTGCTCCAGAGTCCAAGAGCAGGGTGCTATATACCTTGGCGTTCGAATGCCAACTGCCTTTTATTTATACTTCATTTATTTTTATTTCTATTTATACTTCTTTATTTATACTTATTTTTATTTCTATTTATTCTTCACTGATACTTTTATTTATACTTCTTTTATTTTTTATTTCTATTTATACTTTTATTTATACTTCTTTTTTATTTATACTTCTTTTTTATTTATACTTCTTTGATTTATACTTTTTTTATTTGTTTAATGTCTATTTATACTTTTTATATTTTCACTTTTATTTTTATTTATATTTATACTTTTTCTGTTTATACCCCTTTACACTTTTTATTTTTTTTATTGATACTTCATTTATTTATACTTATTTTTATTAATATTTATTCTTCACTTATACTTTTATTTATACTTCTTTTACTATACTTCATTTATTTATATTCTTTTATTTCTATTTATTCTTCACTGATACTTTTATTTATACTTCTTTTATTTTTATTTGTTTAATGTCTATTTATACTTTTTATATTTCCACTTGTTTTATTTTTATTTCTATTTATACTTTTTCTATTTATATCTCTTTACATTTTTATTTATTTTGATTTCTACTTTTATTTCTACTTGTTTTATTTTTATTTATTTATTTTTATTTAAACTTCTTTGATTTATACTTTTATTTTTACTGTTTTTATATTTATACTTCTTTCATTTTTATTTATACTTTTATTTTTACTTGTTTTACTTTCATGTTACACTTTAAATATCAAACAAAGACCCAAATCCACACAAAATACTTTTATTAAATTATTATTTTATTTACTGAAGCTAACGGCGCCCTTTAATTTGACGTGCCACGCCCATCACTGCCAGACCTGCTGAATCTAAACATCACTTAAATAGAAACATACAGGTCCTTCTCAAAAAATTAGCATATTGTGATAAAGTTCATTATTTTCCATAATGTAAGGATAAAAATTAAACTTTCATATATTTTAGATTCATTGCACACCAACTGAAATATTTCAGGTCTTTTATTGTTTTAATACTGATGATTTTGGCATACAGCTCATGAAAACCCAAAATTCCTATCTCAAAAAATTAGCATATTTCATCCGACCAATAAAAGAAAAGTGTTTTTAACACAAAAAAAGTCAACCTTCAAATAATTATGTTCAGTTATGCACTCAATACTTGGTCGGGAATCCTTTTGCAGAAATGACTGCTTCAATGCGGCGTGGCATGGAGGCAATCAGCCTGTGGCACTGCTGAGGTGTTATGGAGGCCCAGGATGCTTCGATAGCGGCCTTAAGCTCATCCAGAGTGTTGGGTCTTGTGTCTCTCAACTTTCTCTTCACAATATCCCACAGATTCTCTATGGGGTTCAGGTCAGGAGAGTTGGCAGGCCAATTGAGCACAGTAATACCATGGTCAGTAAACCATTCAACAGTGGTTTTGGCACTGTGAGCAGGTGCCAGGTCGTGCTGAAAAATGAAATCTTCATCTCCATAAAGCTTTTCAGCAGATGGAAGCATGAAGTGCTCCAAAATCTCCTGATAGCTAGCTGCATTGACCCTGCCCTTGATAAAACACAGTGGACCAACACCAGCAGCTGACATGGCACCCCAGACCATCACTGACTCTGGGTACTTGACACTGGACTTCAGGCATTTTGGCATTTCCTTCTCCCCAGTCTTCCTCCAGACTCTGGCACCTTGATTTCCGAAAACAGTACTTTGGACCACTGAGCAACAGTCCAGTGCTGCTTCTCTGTAGCCCAGGTCAGGCGCTTCTGCTGCTGTTTCTGGTTCAAAAGTGGCTTGACCTGGGGAATGCGGCACCTGTAGCCCATTTCCTGCACACGCCTGTGCACGGTGGCTCTGGATGTTTCTACTCCAGACTCAGTCCACTGCTTCCGCAGGTCCCCCAAGGTCTGGAATCGGCCCTTCTCCACAATCTTCCTCAGGGTCCGGTCACCTCTTCTCGTTGTGCAGCGTTTTCTGCCACACTTTTTCCTTCCCACAGACTTCCCACTGAGGTGCCTTGATACAGCACTCTGGGAACAGCCTATTCGTTCAGAAATTTCTTTCTGTGTCTTACCCTCTTGCTTGAGGGTGTCAATGATGGCCTTCTGGACAGCAGTCAGGTCGGCAGTCTTACCCATGATTGCAGTTTTGAGTAATGAACCAGGCTGGGAGTTTTTAAAAGCCTCAGGAATCTTTTGCAGGTGTTTAGAGTTAATTCGTTGATTCAGATGATTAGGTTAATAGCTCGTTTAGAGAACCTTTTCATGATATGCTAATTTTTTGAGATAGGAATTTTGGGTTTTCATGAGCTGTATGCCAAAATCATCAGTATTAAAACAATAAAAGACCTGAAATATTTCAGTTGGTGTGCAATGAATCTAAAATATATGAAAGTTTAATTTTTATCCTTACATTATGGAAAATAATGAACTTTATCACAATATGCAAATTTTTTGAGAAGGACCTGTATGTCCTAACATCTGTAATGTTCTACACAGATTCCATTGCTAAGCCTCTGGGACTCCAGTGAACCACAGTGAGAGCACTTATCCACAAATGGAGGAACTCTGTGCTTGCGCTGGACCGGCTGCAGTGTGCTAACTAGCCTGTGTTAGCCCGGCGGTGTTAGCGGGGTTCGGAGCTGAAGAGATGCTGGTACTGGCGGAGCTGCTGGGGGGTGAGGGAGGGTTGGAAGGTCTGCAGGACCCTCAGGAAGTGCTTGTGCTGCACCGCCGATACACTCATCCCCTCCTCATGTAGAGCTAACAGAGCCGCCTGCACACACACACACACGCACACGGGATGATGACATCACTATTACATCACACCCCTCACTCTGTATGATGAGTTATGAGCAGGTTATTACCTCTTTACAGAGACTCTCCAGATCAGCTCCAGAAAACAGGTGGGTCTGGGTTGCCAGATCCTCCAAACACACGTCAGAGTCCAGAGGCATTTTATCTGTGAGGAGCTGCAGGACGGCCAGTCGAGCCTAAACACAAACACACACACACACACACACACACACACAGTATATATATACTCACACACAATGTATATACACACACACACACACACACACAGTATATATATACTCACACACAATGTATACACACACACACACAGAATATATATACTCACACACAATGTGGGTGGAGGGATGGTGGGCGGGGTTAGTGTTTACCTGTAGGTCAGGTGGAGGGATGGTGGGCGGAGTTAATGTTTACCTGTAGATCAGGTGGAGGGATTGTGGGCGGGGTTAATGTTTACCTGTAGGTCAGGTGGAGGGATTGTGGGCGGGGTTAATGTTTACCTGTAGGTCAGGTGGAGAGATGGTGGGCGGAGTTAATGTTTACCTGTAGGTCAGGTGGAGGGATGGTGGGCGGGGTTAATGTTTACCTGTAGATCAGGTGGAGGGATGGTGGGCGTGGTTAATGTTTACCTGTAGATCAGGTGGAGGGATGGTGGGCGTGGTTAATGTTTACCTGTAGATCAGGTGGAGGGGTGGTGGGCGGGGTTAATGTTTACCTGTAGGTCAGGTGGAGGGATGGTGGGCGTGGTTAATGTTTACCTGTAGATCAGGTGGAGGGGTGGTGGGCGGGGTTAATGTTTACCTGTAGATCAGGTGGAGGGGTGGTGGGCGGGGTTAATGTTTACCTGTAGATCAGGTGGAGGGGTGGTGGGCGGGGTTAATGTTTACCTGTAGATCAGGTGGAGAGACGTATATGATGTGGTCGAACCGTCCCGGGCGGAGCAGGGCGCTGTCCAACATGTCCGGTCTGTTAGTGGCCGCAACAATCATCACATCCTGATTACACACTTCCTGTAGCTCCATCTGCAACACACACACACACACACACACACGGTGTTGAACACTACTAGGTGTTGTGTTCTGAACACTGTACGTTGTTGGTGTTGGTGATGCTGTAAGTTACCTGTCGCTGCTTCTCTCCTCCTCCTCCTCTTTGTGAGGTCGTTTTTTCAGACCCTCGTCTCTCGGTGGTCTTGAGGCCCACGCCGTCCAACTCGTTCAGCAACACCGACAGAACCTGAGCCTGAACACCGCCGCCACCTCCATCACCACGGCAACCCACCATACTGTCAATCTCATCCAGAAACACGATGGAGGGGGAACACGCCCGGGCCTGACGGAACAACTGAGAGAGAGAGAGAGAGAGAGAGAGAGAGAGGATTCATCATGAAGATATATGCTCAAAAGTATTGGGACGCCCATTCTATTTACTGAATTCATGTGTTTCAGCCACAACAGGTGTAATAAATCAATCATATAAAGGAAATGACATGCTTCCAAGTTTGCAGCAACAGTTTAGGGAAGGTCCTTTCCTGTTCTTGTGCACAAAGAAGCTCCAGTGTCCTACACAGAGACCTGAGCTCAGCCCCACTCAACAGCTCTGGGATGAACCGGAACACAGACTGAGGAACATCAGCGCCCAGCCGTACAAATACTGTATTTGACTGAACGAGCACAAATTCCCACACACATATAGTGTGTGTATAGTGTGTGTATAGTGTGTGTGTATAGTGTGTATAAGTGTGTGTGTAAAGTGTATGTGCATGTATAGTGTGTGTATATAGTGTGTGTATAGTGTGTGTATAGTGTGTGTATAGTGTGTGTATAGTGTGTGTGTAAAGTGTATGTGCATGTATAGTGTGTGTATATAGTGTGTGTATAGTGTGTGTATAGTGTGTGTATAGTGTGTGTATAAGTGTGTGTGTAAAGTGTATGTGCATGTATAGTGTGTGTATATAGTGTGTGTATAGTGTGTGTATAGTGTGTGTATAGTGTGTGTGTGTATAGTGTGTATAAGTGTGTGTGTAAAGTGTATGTGCATGTATAGTGTGTGTATATAGTGTGTGTATAGTGTGTGTAGTGTGTGTATAGTGTGTGTATAGTGTGTGTATAGTGTGTGTGTGTATAGTGTGTATAAGTGTGTGTGTAAAGTGTATGTGCATGTATAGTGCATGTATAGTGTGTTTGTATAGTGTGTGTATAGTGTGTGTATAGTGTGTGTGTATAGTGTGTATAAGTGTGTGTGTAAAGTGTATGTGCATGTATAGTGTGTGTATAGTGTGTGTATAGTGTGTGTATAGTGTGTGTAGTGTGTGTATAGTGTGTGTGTGTGTGTATATAGTGTGTGTGTGTGTGTGTATAGTGTGTGTGTGTGTATAGTGTGTACAGTGTGTGTATAGTGTGTGTATAGTGTGTGTGTATAGTGTGTATAAGTGTGTGT
>NC_085998.1:1762675-1810175 GCF_030014385.1 Trichomycterus rosablanca
GCTGTATGCAGTGTGTGTGTTACCTGTGCTGTGTAGGTGTTACCTATGCTGTGTCCAGTATGTGTGTGTGTTACCTGTGCTGTGTGAAGTATGTGTGCATGTGAATGTGTTTTGGCTGTGCTGTATGCAGTGTGTGTGTGTGTTACCTGTGCTGTGTGAAGTATGTGTGCATGTGAATGTGTTTTGGCTGTGCTGTATGCAGTGTGTGTGTTACCTGTGCTGTGTGAAGTATGTGTGCATATGAATGTGTATTGGCTGTGCTGTATGCAGTGTGTGTGTTCAGTATATTTATATCTGTATGTGTCTGTTACCTGTGCTCTGTGAATTATGTGCGTGTGTGCTGTGTTCCCTGTGCTGTGTGGAGTATGTTTGTGCGTGTGTTACGTGTGCTGTATGTATGTAGTGTGTGTCTTATCTCTGCTACATTAGTGTGCGTGTGTGTGTTACCTGTGCTGTGTGCAGTATGTGTTAGCGTGTGTTACGTGTGCTGTGTGCAGTATGTGTGTTACCTGTGCTATATTAGTGTGTGTGTGTGTGTGTTAACTGCGCTGTGTTCAGTATATTTATATCGGTTTGTGTGTGTTACCTGTGCTATATTAGTGTGTGTGTGTGTGTGTCCTGTGTTGTGTGCAGTATGTGTTTGTGTGTTACCTGTGCTATATTAGTGTGTGTTACCTGTGTTGTGTGCAGTATGTGTTTGTGTGTTACCTGTGCTATATTAGTGTGTGTGTTACCTGTGCTATATTAGTGTGTGTGTTACCTGTGCTATATTAGTGTGTGTGTGTGTGTGTGTTAACTGCACTGTGTTCAGTATATTTATATCGGTTTGTGTGTGTTACCTGTGCTATATTAGTGTGTGTGTGTGTTACCTGTGCTATATTAGTGTGTGTGTGTCTGTTACCTGTGCTCTGTGAGTATGTTTGTGCGTGTGTTACGTGTGCTATATGTATGTAGTGTGTGTGTTACGTGTGCTATATTAGTGTGTGTGTGTGTGTGTGTTACCTGTGCTATATTAGTGTGTGTGTGTTACCTGTGCTATATTAGTGTGTGTGTGTGTGTTACCTGTGCTATATTAGTGTGTGTGTTTTACCTGTGCTGTATGCAGTATGGCCTGTAGTGCAGCTTCTCTACACACTGCACTCAGATCAGCTCCAACGTAGCCGGTGGTCATTTCAGCCACGGCATGCAGGTCCACGTCTGAGAGGGGTACACCGCCACACACACACTGCAGGATCCGGTACCTCTGCTGCAGAGTGGGTACACCCACTACCAACTGTAGCACACACACAGTTTAGACTGGGTTTTAGTACTCTTTTAAATTCCTTTGATGTTTTTTGGATTGTACCTCCTTGTCGAATCGTCCTGGCCTCCTGAGCGCAGGGTCGAGGGCGTCGGGCCTGTTGGTGGCGCCGATGACGACAAAGCCCTCGTCGCTCCTGATCCCGTCCATCAGCGTGAGCAGCTGAGCCACCAGTCGGTTTTCGGGGGCGCCGCCGCTCCGACTCCGCCTCGGACACAGGGCGTCGATCTCATCGATAAACAGCACACAGGGTTCGTCCCGCGCAGCCTCCGCCGCCTCCCTGAACGCTGCCCGCAGGTTCTCCTCGCTCTCCCCGGGTCGCGACCCTACAACTACGGGACCGCTGACGGTCACGAGCGCCGCACGGACCTCCCGTGCAACACTGCGCACCAGCTGGGTCTTACCCACACCCGGCGGCCCCACCAGGAGCGCCCCGCGCCCCACCGCCTGCCCCAGACTCCTCGTGCTGACGGGATACCGCAGCGGCAGCGTTAGCATTTCCTTCAGCGCCGCGGACACCTCCTCCAGTCCTCCTAAAGAGACGCCCGGACCTTCACGCACCCACCGGCGATGCGCTTCCACCGTGTGCACCGAAACGACGTCCACGCGAGTCTCCGCCGTGACCCGTCCCGCTCTGTGCGATCCCGAGTTCACGTTCTCGACTTCTAAATACCGGACCGCCGTCCCGGCATGCGACAGGTCCACCAGGTGCTTCTCATGCACGTACATGTCCATCAGCAGCTCCTTCACCAGCTCCTGCACCGCCTGCGCCGACGCCCTACGTTTAAACTCGCCGCTCTGCACCAGAACGTTCACGCGCAGGCGCTTCAGCCGCACCCGGGTCAACGGTTCGATCCCGTCCAGGCCGATCCGCGCCCGGGTCAGCGAGCGCCGGTCCACGTTGGGCGTACAGCAGGTGTAGTCGACCTGCACGTAGGCGTCGGAAAGGTCGGAGCGAGGCCAGGTCGTACAGAGACACGACGCTCTGCCGGGGAGCTTCACCAGCACCGGAGAACCGAGCCGGAGATCCAGCTGGGACATCACGCCCGGGCCCAGGCGACACCTCTGGGTACCGACGTCCACCGGCTCTGTGGGGAGCAGCAGCACCTCAGACCCCATCACTACGACCTGAAAGATGTTAAAAATAGCCGCTGTTAAAGGTGTCCATCATGGACGTTTACCCTCCCCTCGCATACATGCAAACTATTCTGTCTGTTGGGCACCTGGACAGGTCGTTAGCACAGCTGAGACTGGAACTTGATTGCTATTTGAGGGCATCAGACCCCAAAAATGAAGGACATCAGACCCCAAAAAGTAGGAACATCAGACCTCAAAAAGAAGAACATCAGACCCCCAAAAAAGGAACATCAGACCCCAACAAGAAGGGCATTAAACCCCAAAAAGGAGGAACATCAGATCCCAAAAAAAGAAGGATCATCAGACCATAAAAAGGAGGAACATCAGACCCCAACATGGAGAGCATCAGACCCCAACAAGAAGGGTATCAAACCCCAAAAAGGAGGAACATCAAACCCCAAAAAGGAGAATCATCAGAACCAAAAAAGCAGGACATCCATCAGACCCCAAAAATGAAAAAACATCAGACCCCAAAAAGAGGACATCAGACCCAAAAAAGTAGGACATCAGACCTCAAAAAGGAGGGCATCAGGCCCTATCCCACCTTCCCTCGCTTACAGGTAAACTATTGTGTCTGTTGGACGCCCGGACAGGTCGTTAGCACAGCTGAGACTGGAACTTCATCACTATTTTCAGCCGAATGCACATCATGTTTTTAATTTTAATGGTGTTTTATTTTTTAGATTTAAATTTAATTTTGCACCTAACCTATAGTGCAGCACAGTAACATGGGCCCTGGGGAGCTGGGTTTGATCCTCTCTAAAAGTGTTTCTGACGAGTTTGGCATGTTCTTCGGTTTACATGTGGGTTGTCTACCACTTTCCAAAAACATGCAGGAAAAGTCACCCTAGGTGCTAGGGAGTGAGCCCTGTAATGGATTGACACCCCACAATAGACCCACAGCGACCCTGACCACAATCACGGAGTGTGTTTTGTTTAATGATAAATTATACTGTAACGTAATCATTAGTGAACATTAGTATTAGCTTAGCATGGTTAGCACGAACCCTATTCTAACTGACTAACAGCATAAACATGATAAATAATTTAAAAAATATAAGATTAAACTCTCTCACCATCAGCGCTCCTGATTTCTTGTGTATTATAATAATTTAATCATTTATTTTTTGCTCTCGTGTGTATTAGCAAAGCATGGGCCGGTCCGGGATGTGTGTTTCCCACCCGTTTTCAGTAAAAACCCCGCTCTCCTTCGCTTTGATTTGCTAGTCTAATGGACTCTGACCAATCACTGCAATGTTTTGTCTATGCTAGCCAATCACGAACCAAGAAATTTTGAAAACAGGTAGGAAACATAATTGGACCGTCGGTGCTCGTTAGCATGGTTGATATCTAGTGGTGAGTCTGAGTAACAACAAGATTAAACTTCACAAAACAAACTTGTGAGAGAGACTTTTAATTAAAGGTGAGTGGAGGCTGAAAACAAACTCAGTTTAAGTTTTATAAGCCAGTCTTATAAAAAAGTATGCTTCCTGAAGTAAAATGTCCAATGAATTCACTATTAATGGTTAAACACACTATTACGCACGTTAGCTGAGTTTGGGAGGCTCAAACTACAGCTGCCTAATACATCAACAAACGAACCTAGACAATCATTACAAACAATGAAAAGTAGTTTTTGGCTATTTTATAATGTATAAAGTGATATAAAGTGAATTGCTGTAGCGGACGAGTAACTGTGATGCTAAACTGATCACTAATCACACACCATACAGTCTTGGGTGGCCACCTCCATAACCCCCAAAATGAGGACACAGACCCCAAAAAGGACATTAAACCCCAAAAGGAGGACAATAGAATCCAAAAAGAAGCAAAAACAGAAACCAAAAAGAACATCAGACCCCAAAAAAGGAAAGTCAGACCCCAAATAGAATAGATAGATAGATAATACCTTATTGTCAGATCAGAGATCTGAAATTTGTCTTGCATAAAAAAACACAGTAGCTCCGTTACAACACAATACATTAACATTACAACACATAGAACACAGACATTATAACCACAAAAACATAAAAAACAAACACAAACAAACAGAGCATACTGACATGCAGTGTGCAGCCGAGCAGCGCCCCCAGTGTGGACATCAGACCCTAAAAAGAAGGGCATGAGACCCCAAAAATGAGGACATGAGACCCTAAAAAGGACATGAGATCGCAAAAAGGACACAAGACCCCCAAATGGAGGGCATCAGACTACAAAAAGGAGGAACATCGGACCCCAAAATAGAGGACATGAGACCCCAAAAAAGAGAACATCAGACCCCAAAAAGGAGGAACATCAGACCCCAAAAAGAAGGAACATCAGACCCCAAAAAGCAGGACATGAGACCGCAAAAAGGAGAACATCAGTCCCCAAAAAAGAAGAACACCAGACCCCCAAAAGAAGAATATCAGACCCCAAAAAGGAGGAACATCAGACCCCAAAAAGGAGAATATCAGACCCCAAAAAGGAGAATATCAGACCCCAAAAAGGAGGAACATCAGACCCCAAAAAGGAGGAACATCAGACCCCAAACAAAGGAACATCAAACCCCAAAAAGGAGAACATCAGTCCCCAAAAAAGAAGAACACCAGACCCCCAAAAGGAGAATATCAGACCCCAAAAAGGAGGAACATCAGACCCCAAAAAGGAGAATATCAGACCCCAAAAAAGAACATCAGACCCCAAAAAGAAGGAACATCAGACCCCAGACAGGAGGACACCAAACCCCAAAAAGGAGAACATTAGGCCCCAAAAAGGTGAACATCAAACCCCAAAAAGGTGAACATCAGACCCCAAAAAGAAGAACATCAGACCCCAAAAAGCAGGACATGAGACCCCAAAAAGGAGAACATCAGTCCCCAAAAAAGAAGAATACCAGACCCCCAAAAGAAGAATATCAGACCCCAAAAAGGAGGAACATCAGACCCCAAAAAGGAGAATATCAGACCCCAAAAAGGAGAATATCAGACCCCAAGAAGGAGGAACATCAGACCCCAAAAAGGAGAATATCAGACCCCAAAAAGTAGGAACATCAGACCCCAAAAAAAGGAACATCAAACCCCAAAAAGGAGGGCATCATGTCCCCTCCAACATATACTGTGATTATGGCCTTGCACTCAAACACTTCACACCCTTGGTAATCTTATTAGAGATCACGGTCATCTCCACAAGATTCTTGGCGCTGTGGTCGTCTACTTTATCACACAGTGAGTTCTCGCGTTGCTTTGAGTGTGTGTATGTGTGTGTGTGTGTGTGTGTTGACTAGGCCCAACGAAGCCTCCATGACATTAAAGTGAAACCAGGACAGGACAGTCAACACACACACACACACACACACACACACACACTGGGAGTAGAACATGAGCACTGGAGCCTGATCGAGGGCCGCTGTGTTTGACTTCTGACTCTTGGACTCGGGGACGGTGTGGAGTGTGTGAGGAGTGTGTGAGGAGTGTGTGAACCATGACCATCCTGTTGCGGTGTGTGTGTGGCGTCTCCATCCGACGCTTATACACCATCCCAGTCCGCTGGAACCAACACGCTGCTAAAGGTAACACACACACACACACACACACACACACATACACACACACACACCAGTTTATAACTGAATAATAATAAATAAATAAATAAATAAATAAATAAATAAATAATTGTAATTAATAATAATTAGGGGTTAAATAAAGGTGAAGCCCTGAATCTCACCACGTTAGCCTGACATGTTTACGTTTGGATGGCGGTTCTTGTCATTGGTGTGTGTTTATATCCGTGTGTCTGGACGAGTGTTATTTTACGTTTGGGGACCGAGGCGGTCGAGACGGTGCAGGCTGGGGTTCGCTGGATTTCAGCCAATCAGCTGCTAGTAATGTCCCGGTGTGACCACAGGCGACCATGTTTGTTATTATGAGAAATGTGAAAGCTGAGAGCGTGAAGCAGATCAGTGCCAGGAATCGGACTGTTACAGCACCAGGGTACACATCTACAAACCAAAACGTCCAGAAGTAGTTGTTGTGTACTTGTCTCTCCCCTAGTTGTACTACCCCAAATCGGAAAAAGTTGGGACAGTATGGAAAATGTAAATAAAACAAAAACACAGAGTTTCTTACATTAACTTTGACGTTTATTTGATGTCAGACAGGATGAAGCTGAGATATTTCATCTTTTATCTGCTCAACTTCATTTCATTTATTAATAAACATCCATTCCTGCATTTCAGACCTGCAGCACATTCCAAAAAAAGTTGGGACAGTAAAGCATTTACCAATTTGTAATGTCGTCGTTCCTTTTCACCACTTAAAAGAGGTTTTGGCACCGAGGAGAGCGAGTGATTTAGTGTTTCAGCTTTTATTTTGTCTCGTTCTTCCTGCAAACACATCTTAAGATGTGCAGCAGTACGGGGGTCATCACACGTTCTCTATTGGGAAGGGGTCAGGACTGCAGGCAGGCCAGTCCAGTACCCGTACCCTCTTCTTCTGCAGCCACGCCTTTTTGCATCGTCTTGTTGAAAAATGCTGGACGTCCCTGGAAAAGACGACGTGTTGAAGGCAGCACATGTTGCTCTAAGAGCTCAACGTACTTTTCTTTATTAATGCTGCATCACAATGCTGCATGCCCTTTACCAAGGGCACTGACACGCCCCCCATACCATGATACACCCTGGTACTGACACCCCCCCCATACCATGATACACCCTGGTACTGACACCCCCCCATACCATGATACACCCTGGTACTGACACACCCCATACCATGATACACCCTGGTACTGACACGCCCCCCATACCATGATACACCCTGGTACTGACACCCCCCCCCATACCATGATACACCCTGGTACTGACACCCCCCCCCCCATACCATGATACACCCTGGTACTGACACCCCCCCCATACCATGATACACCCTGGTACTGACACCCCCCTCCATACCATGATACACCCTGGTACTGACACCCCCCCCATACCATGATACACCCTGGTACTGACACGCCCCCCATACCATAATACACCCTGGTACTGACACCCCCCCCCATACCATAATACACCCTGGTACTGACACCCCCCCCCCATACCATGATACACCCTGGTACTGACACCCCCCCCATACCATGATACACCCTGGTACTGACATACCCCCATACCATGATACACCCTGGTACTGACACACTAAAAGGACCTTTTTGTTTTATTGTGTTGTGTAATTGTTGTGTAGTTGCATAGTTGTTTTATTGCATAGGTGTGCACATTATTGTGTACTGTTCACTATAAGAACCTGTTTGTTGTATTGTGTAGTTGTTGTGTAGTTGTTGTGTAGTTGTTGTGTAGTAGTTGTGTAATTGTTGTACTGTTCTGGGCCAGTGATAGCTCAGTGGTTAAGGTACTGGACTAGTAAACAGACGGTTGCCAGTTCAAGCCCCGCCACCACCAAGTTGCCAGTGTTGGGTCCCTGAGCAAGGCCCTTAACCCTCAATTGCTCATCGTGTAAGTCGCTTTGGATTAAAGAGTCTGCTAAATGCTGAAAATGTAAATGTTCTCAGGTGTGCGCTATAAGGACCTGCTGGTGGGCGTTCCTAAGGAGACGGTGAAGAACGAGAGGCGGGTGGGCGTGTCCCCCGCGGGGGTGCAGGTTTTGGTGAAGCAGGGTTTCCGTGTGCAGGTGGAGGAGGGAGCCGGTCGAGAGGCCAAATTCTCTGATGATCAGTACAGAGCGGCCGGAGCCTCCATCACTGACACCAGGGGGGCGTTCGGACTGGACCTGGTGCTCAAGGTCAGAGACGACGTGTGTAGTTGTGTAACTGTTGTACTGTTGTGTAGGTGTTGTGTAGGTGTTGTGTAGGTGTGTAACTGTACTGTGTTGTGTAGTTGTGTAGGTGTTGTGTAGTTGTTGTGTAGTTGTGTAACTGTACTGTGTTGTGTAGGTGCGGGCCCTGGGGTATAACCACTCTCTGGAGCTGGTCAATGATCTCAAGGGAGCTGGGAGCAGAGAAATGCTGGATATGACCCCAGGAACACCATCCCCACCGGGCATTTCTCTGCCTCCAAACACGGTGAGTGGAGTCGATGCCAAAGAGCTCAATTTTGGTCTCATCTGACCATATCACATTCTCCCAAGCTTTCTCTGAATCATTCAGGTGTTCATTGGCAAACTTCAGACGGGCCTGTACATGAGCCTTCTTGAGCAGAGGGACTTTGCGGGCACTGCAGGATCTCGATCCATTACGGCGAAGTGTGTTACTAATGGTTTTCTTGGTGACTGTGCTCCCAGCTCTCTTGAGATCATTGACAAGCTCCTCTTGTGTAATTCTGGACTGACCTCACCTTTCTCAGAATCATTCTTACCCCACCAGGTGAGATCTTGCATGGAGCTCCAGAGTGAGGGTGATTGACTGTGATCTTGTATTTCTTCCATTTTCGAATGATCGCACCAACAGTGGTCTCTTTCTCACCAAGCTTCTTGCTGATGGTCTTGTAGCCCATTCCAGCCTTGTGCAGGTCTACAATCTTGTCCCTGACGTCCTTTGATAGCTCTTTGGTCTTGCCCATGGTGGTGGAGAGATTTGAACAGAAGAAACTGATTCTGTTACAGGAGTCTTTTATACAGGGACAGGACTCATTTGTAGCCTCATGGGCACATAACCGGTCTGTGGGGGTCAGAATTCTTGCTGGTTGGTAGGGGATCAAATACTTATTTCCCTTAATTAAATACAAATTAATTTATAACTTTTATTTAATGTTTTTTTTCTAGATTTTTTGTTGATATTCTGTCTCTCTCTGTTAAAATAAACCTTCCATAAAAATTATAGACTGTTCAAGTCTTTGTAAGGGGGGTAAACTTACAAAATCAGCAGGGGATCAAATACTTATTTCCCCCACTGTATATGTGTGTGTGTGTGTGTGTGTGTAGGGCGTGACTCTGACCGCAGCTATAGGTGTGTGTGTGTGTGTGTGTGTGTAGGGCGTGACCCTGACCGCAGCTATAGGGGGCGCTGACATGCCGGTGGTGATCACGGTGTTGAACAGTTACTCCGGCTGGGCTCTGTGTGCCGAGGGTTTCCTGCTGGATAATAACCTCATGACCATCATGGGCGCTCTGATTGGTTCGTCCGGCGCCATCCTCTCTTACATCATGTGTGTGGTGAGTACACGGCCCCGTCCCAAATCACACTCGGTACACATCGCTGTACAGCTTTATGACACGTTCCGCCCACCATGCTGGCACCAGTAATATCCGTAATAGGAAGGTGAAATCGTACGTGTGTGTGTGTGTGTGTGTGTGTGTGTGTGCGTGCGCCAGGCCATGAAGCGCTCTTTACCCAACGTGATCCTGGGTGGATACGGAACCACGTCCACCGCCGGCGGGAAGCCCATGGAGATCGTGGGGACCCACACCGAGGTGAACGTGGACCAGGCCATCGACATGATCAGAGAGGCCACCAGCATCATCATCACACCGGGTACACACACACACACACACACACACACACACACACACACACACACACACAGAGATAACGGTTACAAAGCTATTCCCCATCTCTGGGGCTCCCGAACCACAGCGAGAGCCGTTATCTCCACACAGACAGAATCTAGGAGGGGTGAGGGGTGAATCTACCCAGGAGTGCGTGGGTTAGAACATCAGTTATCTTCTGTCATGTAAAACAAAGCAGCTGGGTAATCCCCAAACTGTTTAGAATGGGTTCTGGTGGTTGAAATGCTCCCAAGAGGATTGGGGATGGATATTTGGGATGAGGTCTGATGGGGTGTGAGGGATATTTGGGATGAGGTCTGATGGGGTGTGAGGGATATTTGGGATGAGGTCTGATGGGGTGTGAGGGATATTTGGGATGAGGTCTGATGGGGTGTGAGGGATATTTGGGATGAGGTCTGATGGGGTGTGAGGGATATTTGGGATGAGGTCTGATGGGGTGTGAGGGATATTTGGGATGAGGTCTGATGGGGTGTGAGGGATATTTGTGATGAGGTCTGATGGGGTGTGAGGGATATTTGTGATGAGGTCTGATGGGGTGTGAGGGATATTTGTGATGAGGTCTGATGGGGTGTGAGGGATATTTGGGATGAGGTCTGATGGGGTGTGAGGGATATTTGTGATGAGGTCTGATGGGGTGTGAGGGATATTTGGGATGAGGTCTGATGGGGTGTGTGGGATATTTGTGATGAGGTCTGATGGGGTGTGAGGGATATTTGGGATGAGGTCTGATGGGGTGTGAGGGATATTTGGGATGAGGTCTGATGGGGTGTGAGGGATATTTGGGATGAGGTCTGATGGGGTGTGTGGGATATTTGGGATGAGGTCTGATGGGGTGTGTGGGATATTTGGGATGAGGTCTGATGGGGTGTGAGGGATATTTGGGATGAGGTCTGATGGGGTGTGAGGGATATTTGGGATGAGGTCTGATGGGGTGTGAGGGATATTTAGGATGAGGTCTGATGGGGTGTGAGGGATATTTGGGATGAGGTCTGATGGGGTGTGAGGGATATTTAGGATGAGGTCTGATGGGGTGTGAGGGATATTTGGGATGAGGTCTGATGGGGTGTGAGGGATATTTGGGATGAGGTCTGATGGGGTGTGAGGGATATTTAGGATGAGGTCTGATGGGGTGTGAGGGATATTTGGGATGAGGTCTGATGGGGTGTGAGGGATATTTGGGATGAGGTCTGATGGGGTGTGAGGGATATTTGGGATGAGGTCTGATGGGGTGTGAGGGATATTTGGGATGAGGTCTGATGGGGTGTGAGGGATATTTGGGATGAGGTCTGATGGGGTGTGAGGGATATTTGGGATGAGGTCTGATGGGGTGTGAGGGATATTTGTGATGAGGTCTGATGGGGTGTGAGGGATATTTGTGATGAGGTCTGATGGGGTGTGAGGGATATTTGTGATGAGGTCTGATGGGGTGTGTGGGATATTTGGGATGAGGTCTGATGGGGTGTGAGGGATATTTGGGATGAGGTCTGATGGGGTGTGTGGGATATTTGTGATGAGGTCTGATGGGGTGTGAGGGATATTTGTGATGAGGTCTGATGGGGTGTGAGGGATATTTGGGATGAGGTCTGATGGGGTGTGAGGGATATTTGTGATGAGGTCTGATGGGGTGTGAGGGATATTTGTGATGAGGTCTGATGGGGTGTGAGGGATATTTGGGATGAGGTCTGATGGGGTGTGAGGGATATTTGGGATGAGGTCTGATGGGGTGTGAGGGATATTTGGGATGAGGTCTGATGGGGTGTGAGGGATATTTGGGATGAGGTCTGATGGGGTGTGAGGGATATTTGGGATGAGGTCTGATGGGGTGTGAGGGATATTTGTGATGAGGTCTGATGGGGTGTGAGGGATATTTGTGATGAGGTCTGATGGGGTGTGAGGGATATTTGGGATGAGGTCTGATGGGGTGTGAGGGATATTTGGGATGAGGTCTGATGGGGTGTGAGGGATATTTGGGATGAGGTCTGATGGGGTGTGAGGGATATTTGGGATGAGGTCTGATGGGGTGTGAGGGATATTTAGGATGAGGTCTGATGGGGTGTGAGGGATATTTAGGATGGGGTGTGATGGGGTGTGAGGGATATTTGGGATGAGGTCTGATGGGGTGTGAGGGATATTTGTGATGAGGTCTGATGGGGTGTGAGGGATATTTGGGATGGGGTGTGATGGGGTGTGAGGGATATTTGGGATGAGGTCTGATGGGGTGTGAGGGATATTTGGGATGAGGTCTGATGGGGTGTGAGGGATATTTGGGATGAGGTCTGATGGGGTGTGAGGGATATTTAGGATGAGGTCTGATGGGGTGTGAGGGATATTTGGGATGAGGTCTGATGGGGTGTGAGGGATATTTGGGATGAGGTCTGATGGGGTGTGAGGGATATTTGTGATGAGGTCTGATGGGGTGTGAGGGATATTTGTGATGAGGTCTGATGGGGTGTGAGGGATATTTGTGATGAGGTCTGATGGGGTGTGAGGGATATTTGTGATGAGGTCTGATGGGGTGTGAGGGATATTTGGGATGAGGTCTGATGGGGTGTGTGGGATATTTGTGATGAGGTCTGATGGGGTGTGAGGGATATTTGGGATGAGGTCTGATGGGGTGTGAGGGATATTTGGGATGAGGTCTGATGGGGTGTGAGGGATATTTGGGATGAGGTCTGATGGGGTGTGTGGGATATTTGGGATGAGGTCTGATGGGGTGTGTGGGATATTTGGGATGAGGTCTGATGGGGTGTGAGGGATATTTGGGATGAGGTCTGATGGGGTGTGAGGGATATTTGGGATGAGGTCTGATGGGGTGTGAGGGATATTTAGGATGAGGTCTGATGGGGTGTGAGGGATATTTGGGATGAGGTCTGATGGGGTGTGAGGGATATTTGGGATGAGGTCTGATGGGGTGTGAGGGATATTTGGGATGAGGTCTGATGGGGTGTGAGGGATATTTAGGATGAGGTCTGATGGGGTGTGAGGGATATTTAGGATGGGGTGTGATGGGGTGTGAGGGATATTTGGGATGAGGTCTGATGGGGTGTGAGGGATATTTGTGATGAGGTCTGATGGGGTGTGAGGGATATTTGGGATGGGGTGTGATGGGGTGTGAGGGATATTTGGGATGAGGTCTGATGGGGTGTGAGGGATATTTGGGATGAGGTCTGATGGGGTGTGAGGGATATTTGGGATGAGGTCTGATGGGGTGTGAGGGATATTTAGGATGAGGTCTGATGGGGTGTGAGGGATATTTGGGATGAGGTCTGATGGGGTGTGAGGGATATTTGGGATGAGGTCTGATGGGGTGTGAGGGATATTTGGGATGAGGTCTGATGGGGTGTGAGGGATATTTGTGATGAGGTCTGATGGGGTGTGAGGGATATTTGTGATGAGGTCTGATGGGGTGTGAGGGATATTTGTGATGAGGTCTGATGGGGTGTGAGGGATATTTGGGATGAGGTCTGATGGGGTGTGTGGGATATTTGTGATGAGGTCTGATGGGGTGTGAGGGATATTTGGGATGAGGTCTGATGGGGTGTGAGGGATATTTGGGATGAGGTCTGATGGGGTGTGAGGGATATTTGGGATGAGGTCTGATGGGGTGTGAGGGATATTTAGGATGAGGTCTGATGGGGTGTGAGGGATATTTGGGATGAGGTCTGATGGGGTGTGAGGGATATTTGGGATGAGGTCTGATGGGGTGTGAGGGATATTTAGGATGAGGTCTGATGGGGTGTGAGGGATATTTGGGATGAGGTCTGATGGGGTGTGAGGGATATTTGGGATGAGGTCTGATGGGGTGTGAGGGATATTTGGGATGAGGTCTGATGGGGTGTGAGGGATATTTGGGATGAGGTCTGATGGGGTGTGAGGGATATTTGGGATGAGGTCTGATGGGGTGTGAGGGATATTTGGGATGAGGTCTGATGGGGTGTGAGGGATATTTGTGATGAGGTCTGATGGGGTGTGAGGGATATTTGTGATGAGGTCTGATGGGGTGTGAGGGATATTTGGGATGAGGTCTGATGGGGTGTGTGGGATATTTGTGATGAGGTCTGATGGGGTGTGAGGGATATTTGTGATGAGGTCTGATGGGGTGTGAGGGATATTTGGGATGAGGTCTGATGGGGTGTGAGGGATATTTGGGATGAGGTCTGATGGGGTGTGAGGGATATTTGGGATGAGGTCTGATGGGGTGTGAGGGATATTTGGGATGAGGTCTGATGGGGTGTGAGGGATATTTGGGATGAGGTCTGATGGGGTGTGAGGGATATTTGTGATGAGGTCTGATGGGGTGTGAGGGATATTTGGGATGAGGTCTGATGGGGTGTGAGGGATATTTGGGATGAGGTCTGATGGGGTGTGAGGGATATTTGGGATGAGGTCTGATGGGGTGTGAGGGATATTTAGGATGAGGTCTGATGGGGTGTGAGGGATATTTAGGATGGGGTGTGATGGGGTGTGAGGGATATTTGGGATGAGGTCTGATGGGGTGTGAGGGATATTTGTGATGAGGTCTGATGGGGTGTGAGGGATATTTGGGATGGGGTGTGATGGGGTGTGAGGGATATTTGGGATGAGGTCTGATGGGGTGTGAGGGATATTTGGGATGAGGTCTGATGGGGTGTGAGGGATATTTGGGATGAGGTCTGATGGGGTGTGAGGGATATTTAGGATGAGGTCTGATGGGGTGTGAGGGATATTTGGGATGAGGTCTGATGGGGTGTGAGGGATATTTGTGATGAGGTCTGATGGGGTGTGAGGGATATTTGGGATGAGGTCTGATGGGGTGTGAGGGATATTTGGGATGAGGTCTGATGGGGTGTGAGGGATATTTGTGATGAGGTCTGATGGGGTGTGAGGGATATTTGTGATGAGGTCTGATGGGGTGTGAGGGATATTTGTGATGAGGTCTGATGGGGTGTGAGGGATATTTGTGATGAGGTCTGATGGGGTGTGAGGGATATTTGGGATGGGGTGTGATGGGGTGTGAGGGATATTTAGGATGAGGTCTGATGGGGTGTGAGGGATATTTGGGATGAGGTCTGATGGGGTGTGAGGGATATTTGGGATGAGGTCTGATGGGGTGTGAGGGACCGCAGTGGTTACATAAAAGCAGTATAACCGACTGGACCAAAACTCTGTAATGCATGCAGTGACCAGTAGAGGGAAGCACTCACCCATTCATTTACCCCGCAAACACCCTCCAGATTATTATTCAAACCCTGAACCTACACCAGTGGGTGTATAAGTGGGTGCACCACCTACACCAGACAGACACGCCAACCAACTGCATCAGTATCACCTAACACCAGTATATACACCAAACACATCCTGGATCCTGGTGGTATGAAGTGTGTGTGTGTGGTGTGTGTGTGTGTGTGTTACAGGTTGGGGTCTCTGTGCAGCGAAGGCTCAGTATCCCATCGCCGACATGGTGAAGATGCTCAGAGAGCAGGGCAAGGCTGTCAGGTACACACACACACACACACACACACACACACACACACACACACACACACACACACACACACGGGGTGAGGTTCATGGGGAGTCCTGATGTTCCCATCTGTGTGTGTGTGTGTTTGTTTTCGATCGGCTGCTATCAGATCCAGATGTGTTACTGATGTTAATGTGATTATTTTGTACTGGTGATATCATTCACCACGCTCACATCAACATCAACATCAACATCAACAACACACACACACACACACACACACACACGTGGATGTTGATGCCCGATGGTCGTGGTACTTTGTGAACTAGGTTTGGGATTCACCCGGTGGCTGGGAGGATGCCCGGGCAGCTGAACGTCCTGCTGGCAGAAGCTGGAGTCCCGTACGACGTGGTTCTGGAAATGGACGAGATCAACGAGGACTTTCCTGGTAACTCACACACACACACACACACACACACACACACACACACACACACACACACACACACACACACACACACACACACACACACACACACACACACACACACACACACACACACACACACACACACACACACACACACACACACACACACACACACACACACGACTAGAACCAGAACCGAACCGGTACTGGTACAGATTCATACAGATATATCGTCATCAACCAGAGTACAACACAAACTCAGGAGTCACTGCAACTGATTCATTCATTTTATTTTGTTATTAACCACAATAATCAACTGAAGACTCACTGAGTCGTATCCAAACATCGACTCACTCAGTATGGCCGTGATTCAGGAATCAAACACGTTAAAAGAGCTGCTGAATCATATCCTGTCACTAATCATCAAAGACTCATATACAAAGAATCACTGACTCAGATCCTGTTATTAATAGTAACAGGTAAAGAAGCATGGCACTGATTCAGAAATTCTAATGATTCTATGAGTCAGGGAGTCATATTAAAAGAATCATTCCCCCAAATCCTGTCATTAATAGCAGTGGGTAAAGAATCACGGTGCTGATTCAGGAGTCATACTAAAAGAATCACTGATTCAAATCCTGTCATTAATAGCAGTGGGTAAAGAATCTTGGTGCTGATTCAGGAGTCATACTAAAAGAATCACTGATTCAAATCCTGTCATTAATAGCAGTGGGTAAAGAATCACAGTGCTGATTCAGGAGTCATATTAAAAGAACCACTGATTCAAATCCTGTCATTAATAGCAGTGGGTAAAGAATCTTGGTGCTGATTCAGGAGTCATACTAAAAGAATCACTGACTCAAATCCTGTCATTAATAGTGACAGGTGAAGAATCACGGTGCTGGTTCAGAAAAATAAATGATTCTAAGAGTCGATGAGTCATATTAAAAGAATCTCTGATTCAAATCCTTTCATCAAATGCAACGGGTAATGAATCATGACACTCGTTATGGAATTAAATTGATTCTAAGAGTCAATGAGTCATAACAAAAGAATCACTTAATCATGAAGCTGCTTCAAATATTGAAATGATTCTAAGAGTCAACGAGTCACTCAATTCCTTTTATTAATAGCAGTGGGTAAAGAATCACAGTGCTGATTCAGAATCTAAAACGACTCAGAGTCATATTAAAAGAATCACTAACTCAAATCCTTTCTTTATTAGCAGTGGGTAAAGAATTACAGTGCTAGTTCAGATCTGAGTCATATTAAAAGAATCACTGAGTAAAATCCTTTCATTAATAGCAACGGGTAAAGAATCACGGTGCTGGTTCAGGATCTGAGATGATTCTACGAGTCGATGAGTCATTTTAAAAGATTTACTGACTCAAATCCCGTCAATAATAGCAGCAGGTAAAGAATCACGGTGCTGATTCAGAATCTAAAACGACTCAGAGTCATATTAAAAGAATCACTAACTCAAATCCTTTCTTTATTAGCAGTGGGTAAATAATTACAGTGCTAGTTCAGGATCTGAAATGATTCTGAGTCATATTAAAAGAATCACTGAATAAAATCCTTTCATTAATAGCAACGGGTAAAGAATCACGGTGCTGGTTCAGGATCTGAAATGATTCTACGAGTCGATGAGTCATTTTAAAAGAATCACTGACTCAAATCCCGTCAATAATAGCAGCAGGTAAAGAATCACGGTGCTGATTCAGGAGTCACCAAATCCTGCCATTAAATGCAACGGGTAAGGAATCATGACACTCGTTCTGGGTAAAAATGGTTCTAAGAGTCGATGAGTCATTAAAAGAATCACTGATTCAAATACTGTCACTAATAGCAGTGGGTAAAGAATTACGACTCTGATTCATGATATAAAACGATTCAAATCACTGAACAGAGATGAATTGGTTTGCAGAAGTGATTCAGTATTACAGATGGCAGCCAGCATCACGTCCCCTGTGTGTGTGTGTGTGTGTGTGTGTGTGTGTGTGTGTGTGTGTGCGTGTGTGTGCGCGCTGCAGACACTGATCTGACGCTGGTGATCGGTGCCAACGACACGGTGAGGATCCGAACTCCATCATCGCCGGGATGCCCGTCCTGGAGGTGTGGAGGTCCAAACAGGTCAGAGCCCAACCAATCGTTAATCATCCTTAACGAGGAAGGATAGAATAGGGAAGGGCTCCGGACATGACTAAATATGAGCGTGGCTCCGCCCACTGCTTTATTGTTTAAAACTGCGAGCGTACAATCCAAAACACAAGCGAAACGTCTCCGAATACGCCAACAAAACCAAAGGGGTCCAAATTAAAGCTTTAGAAATAGGCTTACTGTTGGATTCTGTTCTTTCTGAGGCGTTTAATGGTGCTGCTGGACTTTTTGCATCATTCCTCATTCCAATCCAAATAATAAACTTCATATTACTATAAATTATTAAAAATATATTATAATAAACAATACAGTAAAACGTTTATTACATCATATTTTATTATTTCATTTAAGTATAACAGATCATTCATTATAATATAACGCAATATAATATACACTGTATGGTCAAAAGTATTAGGACACCTCTTCTACTGACTACATTCACGTTTCAGCCACAGCAGTTGCTACTGAATCATATCCTGTCGTTAAACTCAGCAACGACTCAAAGATTCACTGAGTCATGTGTGGAGAATCCATCCGCCCTGTCTTCAACAAGCAGTGAAGTAATGACTTGATTCACTGATCTGATTCATTTCCCAACCATCACTGATTCATATTCTGTCATCACACAGAAAACAGAACCCGGGTTCGATCCGCCCGCTCGTTCAGTTGCAGGAATTCAAATGATTCTAAGAGTCATACTACAAGAATCACTGACTCAAAACCTGTCATTGTAAAGAATCATGCTACTGATTCAGGAGTCATATTAAAAGAATCACTGACTTAAATCCTGTCATTAATAGCAGTGGGTAAAAAATCATGGTGCTGATTTAGGAATCAAATGATTCTATGAGTCGTATTAAAAGAATCACTGACTCAAATCCCGTCATTGTAAAGAATCAATGTGCTGATTCAGAAATCGAAATGATTCTAAGAGTCAGTGAGTCATATTAAAAGAATAACTGACTCAAAACCTGTCATTGTGAAGAATCATGGTGCTGAATCAAGAATTCAAATGATTCTAAGAGTCAGTGAGTCATATTAAAAGAATAACTGACTCAAAACCTGTCATTGTGAAGAATCATGGTGCTGAATCAAGAATTCAAATGATTCTAAGAGTCAGTGAGTCATATTAAAAGAATAACTGACTCAAAACCTGTCATTGTGAAGAATCATGGTGCTGAATCAAGAATTCAAATGATTCTAAGAGTCAGTGAGTCATATTAAAAGAATCACTGACTCAAAACCTGTCATTGTGAAAAATCATGGTGCTGAATCAGGAATTCAAATGATTCTAAGAGTCAATGAGTCATACTAAAAGAATCACTGACTCAAAACCTGTCATTGTGAAGAATCATGCTGCTGAATCAGGAATTCAAATGATTCTAAGAGTCAATGAGTCATACTAAAAGAATCACTGACTCAAATGGCAGTGGGTAAAGAATCATGGTGCTGAATCAAGAATTCAAATGATTCTAAGAGTCAGTGAGTCATATTAAAAGAATAACTGACTCAAAACCTGTCATTGTGAAGAATCATGCTGCTGAATCAGGAATTCAAATGATTCTAAGAGTCAATGAGTCATACTAAAAGAATCACTGACTCAAACGGCAGTGGGTAAAGAATCGTGGTGCTGATTCAGAAATTTAAATGATTCTATGAGTCGTATTAACAGAATCATTGACTCAAATCCTGTCATTAATAGCAGTGGGTAAAGAATCATGCTGCTGATTCAAGAATTCAAATGATTCTAAGAGTCGATGAGTCATACTAAAAGAATCACTGACTCACATCCGGTCATTGTTAAGAATCATGGTGCTGATTCTGGAATTTAAATGATTCTACGAGTCATATTAAAAGAATCATTGACTCAAATCCTGTCATTAATAGCAGTGGGTAGAGAATCATGGTGATGGTTCAGTTTAGGGAAGGCCCTGGGAGATTACTTAAAGTGGATTTCATTTTTGCTTCCTGGCGTCTGCAGGTGATCGTGATGAAGCGGACGCTGGGAGTGGGTTACGCCGCGGTGGACAACCCCGTCTTCTACAAGCCCAACACCGCCATGCTGCTCGGAGACGCCAAGAAAACCTGCGACGCCCTGCAGGCCAAGATCCGCCACGCCTCCGCCCAGAACTGAACCTCGCCCGGGGGGGTTCGCTCTCAGTAACGTGGTGAATAAAACATCCATCAATAAAAACACTAACCCTGCTGCACTGGCTTTACTTCAGCCCCATCGTTAACATGCTGTTATAACAGTCTCCACTCCCTCGGTAGGAGCACATGCAGCATGGGCAGACTCCTCACTCCTGACGCTAGGCGGATTTAGCCTGAGCTTGTTTGGCCTTGTTGATGAGTCTGTGGAGGAAGCAGTAGAAGAAGAGCAGGTTATCGTACTCCCCCGTATAGGCTCGGCCCAGACACTGCACGTGGAAGTCCTTCAGGAAGTAGTAGATGGCCTCGATGGTGGCCAGGTACGTATCTGGAGATCCCCGCTGGTGCCTCCAGAAGCAGGTTCTCCTGGACTTCAGCTCCACCTGAGCCAGACCTGCGGAGACCCGGAGAGGAGGTCAGATCATGTGCACCTCAGACCGAGATCTAACCTCAGGTTCGGGTTCCGGACCCCCTGCGTGTAGGTGCGGCGTTACCCTGTAAGCGCTCGTCGGTGATGATCTTGTTGGTTTGGTTCCAGGTGCTGTCGATGAAGATGACCCTCTGGACGGAGCAGGCGGGGTTCTCCGGACTGTGAGGAGTCGTAGCCGAACCCTCGCTCCGGTGATCCTCCAGTTTAGGTTTCTTGGTCCTCCTGTGCGCTGATCCACGATCCACCGCTTCTCTTTTCCTTCCCTTCGTGGTGAAATACTCGCCCAGCTCGTCCACCGTCATGGCGTCGGGACCCGGGAACACCAGAACCACCTGCACACAAACACACCTGCTGCAGGGAACCACTTGTACCTTCTTTTAAAACTTCATGTATTTATCAGTATCATATATATACAGTGTATCACAAAAGTGAGTACACCCCTCACATTTCTGCAAATATTTCATTATATCTTTTCATGGGACAACACTATAGACATGAAACTTGGATATAACTTAGAGTAGTCAGTGTACAGCTTGTATAGCAGTGTAGATTTACTGTCTTCTGAAAATAACTCAACACACAGCCATTAATGTCTAAATAGCTGGCAACATAAGTGAGTACACCCCACAGTGAACATGTCCAACTTGTGCCCAAATGTGTCGTCGTCCCTCCCTGGTGTCATGTGTCAAGGTCCCAGGTGTAAATGGGGAGCGGGGCTGTTAAATTTGGTGTTTTGGGTACAATTCTCTCATACTGGCCACTGGATATTCAACATGGCACCTCATGGCAAAGAACTCTCTGAGGATGTGAGAAATAGAATTGTTGCTCTCCACAAAGATGGCCTGGGCTATAAGAAGATTGCTAACACCCTGAAACTGAGCTACAGCATGGTGGCCAAGGTCATACAGCGGTTTTCCAGGACAGGTTCCACTCGGAACAGGCTTCACCAGGGTCGACCAAAGAAGTTGAGTCCACGTGTTCGGCGTCATATCCAGAGGTTGGCTTTAAAAAATAGACACATGAGTGCTGCCAGCATTGCTGCAGAGGTTGAAGACGTGGGAGGTCAGCCTGTCAGTGCTCAGACCATACGCCGCACACTGCATCAACTCGGTCTGCATGGTCGTCATCCCAGAAGGAAGCTGACGCACAAGAAAGCCCGCAAACAGTTTGCTGAAGACAAGCAGTCCAAGAACATGGATTACTGGAATGCCCTGTGGTCTGACGAGACCAAGATAAACTTGTTTGGCTCAGATGGTGTCCAGCATGTGTGGCGGCGCCCTGGTGAGAAGTACCAAGACAACTGTATCTTGCCTACACTCAAGCATGGTGGTGGTAGCATCATGGTCTTGGGCTGCATGAGTGTTGCTGGCACTGGGGAGCTGCGGTTCATTGAGGGAAACATGAATTCCAACATGTACTGTGACATTCTGAAACAGAGCATGATCCCCTCCCTTCGAAAACTGGGCCTCATGGCAGTTTTCCAACAGGATAACGACCCCAAACACAACCTCCAAGATGACAACTGCCTTGCTGAGGAAGCTGAAGGTAAAGGTGATGGACTAAACCCAATTGAGCACCTGTGGCGCATCCTCAAGTGGAAGGTGGAGGAGTTCAAGGTGTCTAACATCCACCAGCTCCGTGATGTCATCATGGAGGAGTGGAAGAGGATTCCAGTAGCAACCTGTGCAGCTCTGGTGAATTCCATGCCCAGGAGGGTTAAGGCAGTGCTGGATAATAATGGTGGTCACACAAAATATTGACACTTTGGGCACAAGTTGGACATGTTCACTGTGGGGTGTACTCACTTATGTTGCAGCTATTTAGACATTAATGGCTGTGTGTTGAGTTATTTTCAGAAGACAGTAAATCTACACTGCTATACAAGTTGTACACTGACTACTCTAAGTTATATCCAAGTTTCATGTCTATAGTGTCGTCCCATGAAAAGATATAATAAAATATTTGCAGAAATGTGAGGGGTGTACTCACTTTTGTGATACACTGTATATACAGTATATACACACCGATCAGCCATAACATTAAAACCACCTCTCACTGTCCATTTGATCAGCTCCACTTACCATATAGAAGCACTTTGTAGTTCTACAATTACTGACTGTAGTCCATCTGTTTCTCTACATGCTTTGTCAGGGCCCCTAGGTGCTGGATCATTCTCAGCACTGCAGTGACACTGACATGGTGGTGGTGTGTTAGTGTGTGTTGTGCCGGTACGAGTGGATCAGACACAGCAGCGCTGCTGGAGTTTTTAAACACCTCACTGTCACTGCTGGACCGAGAATCGTCCACCGACCAAAAACATCCAGCCGACAGCGCCCCGTGAGCAGCGTCCTGTGCCCACTGATGAAGGTCTAGAAGATGAGCGACTCAAACAGCAGCAATAGATGAGCGATCGTCTCTGACTTTACATCTACAAGGTGGACCGACTAGGTAGGAGCGTCTAATAGAGTGGACGGTGAGTGGACACGGTGTTTAAAAACTCCAGCAGCACTGCTGTGTCTAACACACTAACACACCACCACCATGTCAGTGTCACTGCAGTGCTGAGAATCATCCACCACCTAAATAATACCTGCTCTGTGGGGGTCCTGACCACTGAAGTATATAGAGAAACAGATGGAGTACAGTCAGTAATTGTAGAACTACAAAGTGCTTCTATATGATTCTATGGTCTGCTCACATTAATGTATATTTTCGGCATTTAGGAGATCCTCACTGTGACAGTATACAGTCTAAGCAGTTGAGGGTTAAGGGCCTTGCTCAAGGGCCCAACAGGGGGCGACCTGGCAGTGGTGGGGTTTAAACCAGCGACCTTGTGATTACTAGTCCAGTATCTTCACCACGAGGCTACAACTACGTTCAGACCGGCAGCGATTTCTCATCTCTGGTCGCCCGAATCGTTGATCGCTCGTCGCCCTGCGTTCACACTGGCAGCGCCACCTCGGTTGCCATGGTTTTACTCACCTATGGCATGGCGGTACAGCGGTACTACCCTACTAGACCCTAGAACCACAAATCAGACCTGCTCTAGCTAAAAATGAAGATCCTGGAGGGAAATCGCTCGTCTGCGTAGTCCATCACTGACTGTACGGCCATGACAGGCGTCTGTTTGCGGAGGTTTGACGCCGTGACGAAGCGTCAGCGCCTCACGGTGGTGGAGATGAAGCTCGTACCACTCTGCTCGGCGCTCAATTCCTATTGGTTCATCGCCTCGTCGCTTTGATTGCCCAACGTTGGCTCCGCCAAGGATGCCCCTCCTGATGTATAGAGTGTCGCCGCCCAATCTGAATCGGACGGTTTGAGGCGCTGTAGCATGATGCGCCGGTGCTCGGCTGAACAATCAGAATCAGATAAATGAATCGATGACGGAAAGATTTGGCCAAAAGTATCGGGACGCCCTTTATAATGACCGAATTCAGGTGTTTCAGACAAGACAGTCACTAACAGGTGTAATAAATCAATCATGTAAAGGAAAAACAGTTTAGGGAAGGTCCTGTCCTGTTCCAGTATGACTGAGCTCCTGTTCCATGTTCATTTATTTACATTTTCCGGCATTTAGCCGACGCTTTTATCCACAGCGACTTACATTACAGGTACAGTATACAGTCTGAGCAAGTGAGGGTTAAGGGCCTCGCTCAGGGGCCCAACAGCAGCAACCTGGCAGTGATGGGGCTTGAACCAGCGACCTTCTGATCACATGGTGTTCCAGTATGAAAAGCTTCCCGCACAGAGCCCTGAGCTCAGCCCCACTCAACAGCTCTGGGATGAACCGGGACACCGACTGTTTAATCAGTGCCCGGCCGTACAAATACAAATACTGAATGGGGACAAATTCCCACACACAGAAAAGGTCACACAGAGGTCACTCTATATTTAAATACGGGTCCGACCGGCTCGCGGTCAGGCGTGCGGATACTCTCGGCCGTGTACGTGGTGCACGATGGGTGCGGCGCGTACGTTCTCGGCGTGCTCGTCCAGCTCCGGGATGCAGGGGTACGTGTAGATGGAGACGTGGTCGGGCGCGATGAGCTTGGCGTGGACGGCGGTGCTCTTCCCGTCCGTCTCGTTCGGGTGTTTGATGATGTCGATCTTCACGGGGAGCTGAAACACACAAAAGCGTACGCGCGTCACACGTCGTCACCGACCAGGGATGGACGGTCGGACAGGGTCCGTCTCTTAAGAATCCACCGCTGGCTGACGAAAAGAAGCGGTCAAAGGGTGCGGGCGCTAGGGTGCAGCCCTGCCTGGCCAGTGTTTGACCGAAAAATGAATCTGTATTGCTAAAAAAAAACCTAAAAAGTTGGGACAGGAGCAGGTTTACAATAAGAGGCCGTGCTGGACTGCAGGCGGGTCAGTCTGAGGAGCCGTGCTGCTGTGGTAATGCATGCGGAAGGTGGATTGGCACCATCATATTCTAATAAACATGGAAGTCTTGGATCATAAAGACTAAAGGACAGGACTGGCGACTTTCCAAACCACTTTCAACTGTGAACGATATGAAACAAGCAGTTGATGGTTAAGGGCCTCGCTCGGGGGCCCAGGAGTGGCGACTTGGCAGCCACCAAACCAGCACTGCTTATAAACAAGAGGATGCTTTTAAAATACGTCAACATTGAAGCGTTATCTACGTACACAGATTTAGAAATGATCCTAGTGTTAAAATGCTCCTGTCCCGACTCTTTTTGGAACTACTGAGAGTGTCCGGGTCAGTTCAGGAGGTCGTCGCCTGAGCGCGTTCTGCTCTTGGCGTGGCGCTCGTGACAGATCTGGAGGTGGAGGTGCCTCCTGACCTTGATCTTGGGGACGTGCCGCGGGTCCAGGCCCACCAGACAGCAGCAGGTGTAGCAGTAGAAGACCCGCGACCCTCCGCACCTGGAGCACTTCATCCTGCCGGCCCGGTGAGCCTCCTCCAGGACCGAGTGCGAGGAGAGGATCAGGTCCTGCAGAGGTTCCTCTGAAGAGCCAGGTTCATGATGCCCGTCGTCCGCTCGCGATTCCGTCTCGGGCATGACTGCAGGTACGAGGGTTCGACCAGAGAAACGGAGAGAAACACAAACACGGGTGAAGAACATCCAGACAATTCTGATTCGACAGGGTGGACATGGAGGATTCTCATTTTTGCTGACAGTAGAACCATGAACGATTGGAACGTCAGAGCCGGAGGGTTCTAGTGACCCTCACTCACTCCACTCTTCCACATCATCTCTATACTGTGGATTATCTCCCACTAATCACCCCGAAACCAACCACGTCCACATATTTATGTTCCTGTGTGTCTTATTAAGCATCAGGGTGAGGGACATCAACATGGGTTCAGTCAGATGGGTGTAAAGAACCGACTCTAATGAACGGAACACTGTGATCTATAGAACACTGTGATGAACGGAACACTGTTAGCTGCAGCACCATCATGTAAACACACGTTCATTCACTGATTAGCACTGATGTACGTATTAAAACAAAGTACTAACCTACACACTCACCGTACAACACTCGAATAACATAAATCACACACTAAGATTATTACTGTTATTATTTAATTACCTGAACACTTTTAAACGTTGATAAACAAGCAAACTGACAGCAGAATGCTAACGCTAATGCTAACGTTCACGTCGCCGGTGCACCGGAAACACGTAGATCACAGGAACCGGTCATGTGTCGCCTAGCGACCGTTACGATGCAACTTGCCAACGCGCGTCCCCACTGAGATCAAACAGAACCGAAACGTTTTGTTATTACTATAATTTATTTGTATTTATTTGTATTATTTTTATTTAATTATTAAAAATGTGTGAAGCAGAAATCCAGAGAGAAGAAGAAGCTTTAAACACACTGGAGGAGTTTATTCAACATCAAGGTCTGGTAAGGAAAATAAAGAGCAACACTACACCAACACAGAAATAATAACCATCAACATAACCACCAGTAATAATTACATATATAAACATTCTAAACACTTTTAAATAATAATTCTCTCAAAAGACTGTTAGTAAAAATGCTTCTTTTTATTTATTTATAATCCCCTCAGCATCAACCACCACTCTAGAGTTATAAAGAAATTGTTAGATAAGTAAACTTACACGATTTAAAGATTATTCAAGCCACTTCCAAAAGAGTAAAGAAAAAAAGAGAATAATAATAATAAAGATAAATAGATTAATAATAATAATGATTCATAATAATAATAAATAGATAATAATAATAATAGATTAATAATAAATAATAATAATAACAATAGCAGCAATAATGATAACAAATAATAAATTAATAATAATATGAATAATAACATTAATAATACAATAATAACAATAATAAGACGAAATTAATATTATTAATAATAATTATAGATTTATAATAAAAAATAATAACAATAGCAGCAATAATAATAACAAATAATAAATTACTAATTATATTAATAATAATATATTCATAATAACAATAATAACAATAGCAGAAATAATAATAATATTAACAGTAATAATAATAATAATAGTAATAATAAAAAATAAATGAATAATAATATTAATAATAAAAATAATAACAATAGCAGTAATAAAAATAATAATAATATGTATGCACATACAAATACATTTAACAGTAAAAATACATCAAACAGTAACATTGTGAACCAAAAATGGACAAAAGTAAAAAAAAAAAAAAGGACAGAATGTAAGCTAAATTAATGTAATTTAATTTCAAATTGTCATCAAATTGAATTAAAAATACGAATGTTCAACAAATTAGATTACTCACTATATATATACACCCATAAAAGTAAAAATTCCTTGTTTTTTGTGGTGGTTATAAATAATAAAACCATTAGTTTATAGCTGCTCCACTGGCAACATTTAAAACAAACTTTAAACAAAAGTGGATTTGATCAGTCGTAAGAGGTACAGCTCCTGTATCGCGGTCATGATAACCTGCAGCCTCACCAAACCTTAGTGGATGAAACGGTGATTACTGTGATATAACGTGTAGCTATGTGTCTATGGTGTGAACAATTTGAACATCACCTCTCTCTGCGTGCCGAAGGTGGACTGGCCCGTAATGTATGAGGAACACCGAGAGACTCCGCCTGACTGTATGCTGTACACGGCCTCACAGCAGATATGTGAATATCTCAGAGCGAAAGTACCGTTTCCCTCCAACACCACCAGCACCATCATGAAGGATGTGGAGAACGTGTGGAGGAAGGTGAAAGCGTGGACTGCCATCATGGAGCAGGAGGTGACGGTGGAGGAGGTCACGGTGGAGGAGGTCACGGCAACTCCACAGAGCTAAACAGAACGTCCACGCTAATAAAAACGTCCAACTTTACTCACTTTAGACCATACAGATCAGTATTGATTACTGTACTACTGAATACAGATTAGTAATGAATTCAGATCAGTACTAAACCCACACACACACACTGATGCTGGCTGATGTGGCGCTTCAGTTCTAGTTTAAATAAACGGAGATGTTTCTGCTCTGTTAATGGACAGTCTTAGTGGTGTTTCGGTGTTCAGTTTACTGAACGCTGCCATGTTTGGACTCTAAGGAGACGAGTGTTAGTCTTGGGATTTGGTAACTATGCTTACAGAAATAATACAACATTCTAACTGATGATGAATTGGAGATAAGCCGTGAAATAAAGGTTATGGACGAGTGGGATTAGAACAGAAATGCACCGTGCTTTAGCGAACTCTTAAAGTCTGAGTGCACTCCAGGAACAGACTTCATCATTTTCTATAAATATTAGTCCAGTACAGAGTGTTCCTACCTACTGAGAGCAAAATAACACATACAGAAGTGAACTGAGTCAGGATCCAGTGTTCTGCACTTAAAAAACCCACAATTAACACCATGGCTTAGTCCAGGAACTTAACGAGTGTATTGTCAGAGAATACAGACCCTAAATTTAAAGTCAAACTCATTATTCAGTTATAGTCACCACTTTATACTTGATTAGTTTTTAATTAGTTTACCAAATCAGAAAAAGTTGGGACAGCATGGAAAATGTAATTAAAATAAAAACACAGAGTTTTTTACATTGACTTTTATTTGATGTCAGACAGGATGAAGCTGAGATATTTCATCTTTTATCTGCTCGACTTCATTACATTTATTAATAAACATCCATTTCCGCATTTCAGACCTGCAACACATTCCAAAAAAAGTTGGGACGGGGGCAATTTAGGGCTAATAATGAGGTGAAAAAACTAAATAATGATGTGATGTTAAACAGGTGATGTAAACAGGTGATTGTGATCGTGGTTTGGTACAAAAGCAGCATCCAGGTTCGGCTGAGAGTCTCTGATGAGTAAAGATGATCAGAGGATCCAGTTTGTCCACAAATGTGTGAGAAAATGATTGAAATGTTAAAAACAATGAACCTCAAAGAAAGATTAAACCATTGAAGAAATGGAAGAAGGGTGCGAGCTTAATCTGAACGCTCGTGATCTTCCATCCCTCAGACGGAGCCGCATCAAGAACCTCCACTCAACACTAGCTGATATAACCACATGGGTGAGGGTTCTCACATGTTCTCACGTCCAAGAAAATGTACATAAGTAAAGAAGTAAATGTACAGTAGGTGTAGAAATGGCCAGAGGAAATAACCAAAGGTTCTTATTTAGTAGTAGTACACTTTGTCATTCCTTATTTATGACTGTAGACCATAAAATTGCAGATTTTAATTGCTTGAGTACAAATTAAAAATCCCCAGATTACTTGGCAAAATCCCCAAATCCCAAGGAGTGGCAACGCTGTTTGGGTTAGCATTTAGCAAACGCTTTTATCCAAAGTGAGTTACAGTACTGTGACAGTATGTTGTCTAAGCAATTGAGGGTTAAGGGCCTTGCTCAAGGGCCAAGCAGTGTCAGTCTGGCAGTGGTGGGGCTTGAACCAGCGACCTTTTGGCTTATCTTAACCACTAGACCACAACTGTTAAAAGTTAGTGGTAGTTAGTAGGTTATAAAGGTGACACAATCATTTTGGGTTAATATTAGTAATATTAGTGATTATAAAGATGACGTTAGATTAATGTCAGTACTTACAAAGATGACTGAACTGGTTTAAGGTTGACATTGATAGTTACAAAGATTACACACTTGGGTTTGGACTGATTTTCGTTGTTATAAAGAGAATAAAATTGATTTTAGGTCGATGTAAGTGCTTATATACGTGGATGGTAGAATATGTTATATGGTGTTATCAGTAGTTTTAAGTCGATTTCAGAGGTTTTATGTTAATAAAACTTGATGGTGGATATGAGCTGATATGATCAGTGTGCTGATATGAGCTTCAGACTGCCACCACCCTCAGCATCTATTAAATAAGTTCAGCTGCTTTTAGGTCGGGTGGCGCAGCAATCTGGGATGTCAGTGCGCTCTCCGTGCCGGTCCAAAGCCCGGATTAAAATAGAAGAGCTACGTCAGGAAGGGCATTCAGAGTGAAAACTACCAAACTGCCAAGTCTGGGATGAGGATCAGATCCACTGTGGTGATTTAATGTTGAATTTTAATCAAAAATGTGTATTTTTTATGCCTTATAATCAGACCTCAAGGAACAATAACAAATAGAAACATTAGCCTAGATTTATTATTATTTATTTATTATTAAAACGTTTGATTAGCGGCCAAACACAAATAAAAAAGCACTAATAAAATATTTCATGCATTTATAACAGTTTTAACAAATTCACAAGAAAAATGAGAGTTTTCTTTTTGTAATCTTCCAGAAAGAAGGACAGAGATTAAAAACCTTCTAGAATAAAAGAGTTACACTATAAACAGTTATATATTATATGTTATTTATGCATGTTTTACTGATTAAATCGACATGATTTACTTCACAAGTAGCTTCTCTGGCTGCGTCCCAATCCACATCATTCTCCTCTAAGAACCTGATACATTTCCACACCATTAGTGCGTCGTTACTCTTTCTGTAAGATGTGGTCTGAGCTGAAAAGTTGTGTTTCAGTCACGTGGGAAAATAAACAAACACAGCAGCTACACACGCCAGTTCTGTTCCTGATGGATGCCAAGAACGTTCACGTAGACGCCGTCAAATCGTAAACAATGTCCATTTTTAGCCTCGGTGCCTGCGCGGGTTACAGTGTATATTTAAATATACAGTGGACATTAAGACCAAGTGAATAATTTCAGAACGTTGTCCACCTTTAACGTGACTTATAATCTGTACTATTACATTTAGAAAACACGTTACAGGAAACATTAAAGGTGGAAAAGGTTCTGAAATGATTCATCTTGCTCTGATTTTTTTACACCACTAAACCCCGCGGTTGTAACAGAGGTGTGTAGAACTTTTTATATCCACCGTATAAGTCGGAGCAGACGGAGACGCAGCTTCTCCATGTGTTATTAATGTGCCGGTCTGCACGCGAATCTGGCTTTTCCAGCTGCTTCGGTATATTTCAGTAAATGAACTTCAGCTGTCCGGCGGTCAGACTGTTTCTGTTACGTTCACACACAGGACGGTTTAATTCAAGGTGAAAATTTCATTCCATTATGCTGCGTGTCACATAGAATCTGGTGGGATCGACTGGAGACACGTTTCACCTCTTCAGGAATGAGACTGAGAGTCATCGTCAGGGCTTCGTTAAATCGTTATCAGCACTAACGCAACATTATTACAAATATGTTTACCAGTATTATGCTAAATATTATTCACAAAAACTATTTTTACACAAGAAATGAGAGAATTCCGGCTGGGCTGGGCGGCTATACGAACAACGATTGGCTGTTGTTCATACAGGGTGGGGAGCCTGATTGGAACTTCATAACCGATGCTATTACGACTTCTGCCGGCTGGTCAAGGAATAATACGTTGATCAGGGTGTGGCTCTCCGTACACAAAGCTGATCTGCATATGAACTCGCCTCGTGCAGGTGAAAAGATGCAGTCGGCTACTGCACACGTGTCGGAGGGGGCTCTCCTAAATCAGGAGTGGGGATCTGCATCAGTAGAGAGGGTTTTGTCAGTTCGACAAAATTGGGATGAAAATTGGGGAAAATGGCAAAAAGAGAATAAAAGGAACAAAATGATGTAAGGGGGTGGGTTGCCCCGTGCAAGTAAAGCGTTAGGTGAAGCTTCGTACCTGCAAGAACCACAAAGTAGAACAACACTGTGGATAAGCCACTAAAAAAGGGGACAATCGAAAATAAATAAGCTAGTCCAAATAAGTCACAAGGTGAAGAAAGTGGACAGAACAGGGATAGCGCAGAACTGAGAACTAGTTGTCAAAATATGTCGGACAGCTTCAGTAGTCTGCAAAAACCCAGTTCTCGGGAAAAAAAAGAAGGATGGGAAGCCCTCAGAACCAGCCTAGATCGACAATGCACAAGTGCCACACCAAGTGGCGCAGCTCACGCTTAATATGGATTTACAGGTGATCTGTGAACCAGGCGGTTTCAGTCTTGAGGCCTAAAACTGTGTGACAATTGATGATGAGTTCCCAGAAAGAAGTAGACCAAACCAAGAAGCCTGGTTTTAAGGTTTCAGAGAAAAGCAGGTTTGCCAACAAAGGAGCTGGCAAGTCTGAGATAGAGAAACCGTGACACATAGAAAAACTCCCACCTGGAGCGAATTACCTAATAATAAAGGAGGGTTGCATCAGGAAGGGCATCCTGTGTAAAAACTGTGCCAAGTCTGGTATGAGGACCATCCACTGTAGTGACTCCTAAATACAGGAGCAGCCGAAAAAGAATATATCTATAAATACTTTACGTTCTTCATGTTTTTTGGTACGGTGGCTCGGTGGGTAGCACTGTCGCCTCACAGCAAGAAGGTCCAGGGTTTGATTCCCAAGTGGACCGGTCCGGGTTCTTTCTGTGTGGAGTTTGCATGTTCTCCCCGTGTCTGGGTGGGTTTCCTCCGGGAGCTCCGGTTTACTCCCACAGTCCAAAGACGTGCAAGTGAGGTGTCATGAGTGGAACCAAAGTGTAAAACATGACGTTAAAATCCTAATAAATAGCCGCTCAGGTGGCGCAGCGGTAAATGACACGCTGCAACCAGAGCTGGATTCTGAGTACATCGTATCAAATCCAGCTCTGCCTCACGGTTCGAAGCTGAGTGGCTGTATGAGCAACGGCTGATTAGAGGCGCCCGCACAGAGATGAGGAGGAGTGCCCTTAGGGTGTGTCGCTCCGCATGCAACACTAGGTGGCGCCACACTCATCAATGTGCGGGTGGCAAAAATGCATCCGGCTGCTGCTCGTGTTTCGGAGGGGATACGGGTTAGCTTCGATCTCCTCGGTCAGGGCGGGGTTCGGCATAGACAGAGAGGAAGCACGATGCTAATTGAACAATTGGATGCGCTAAAGATTCCTCTGTCACGCGGCGCTTATCACCTCATGACTTTAGGAATAGTGAGGTATCTTCAGCTGGTTACTTTTAGATAATGATGTAATGATGTAATGATGTAATGATGTAATAATGATGTAAACGCTGCAGGTTTGTACTCTGAGCTAAACTCTAATTAGCGTCAAGGTAAGAGGTGCGTTTTGACAGCCGACCCCAGTTAAGTGAAGTGAACCGAATCAGGTAAATAAAAGTGAATTGCGTGCAGACGTGCACATTGGTACCACATGGGGAACACACACTGACGCCGACACACACACACACACACCGATGCCGACACACACACACACACACACTGACGCCGACACACACACCGAGCTTTTTATGTGTAACATGCGGGAAATAATTTAATGCTCCGCTGCGTTCGTATCAAAGCGCCGCTGTAAAGAACCCTCAGGCAAAACATCACCCCACCCTCATCACCACTGCCTCTGCTGCCTCTGCTGCCTCTGGCAGACCAAGAGCCTACTGGACATCCCACTGTGAAACAATCTACATGAAAAGGAGGAGGCCTGGCTCACAAGCAGTGTTTCAATTCATCCCAAAGATGTTCAGCGGGGTCAGAGTCAGGGCTCTGCCTCACGTCCAAATTCTTAAGGTCAGGCTCGGTATACTTCATTTTATACACCTTTTAGCAATGTACGGTTGGAACACCACACTGTGTTACCATTCTGTGTAAGTTCAGGAGACCGTTCAGGAAAAACATCAAGAAGATCAGTGGCACCTACAACAGTACCCAGCAATATCTTGACATTTACGTTAATCTGATCTGCAGATCTTAATCCATTTATATATTGTACTGTACAGTAAACACCACAAAGAGCTTCCAAAGCATCAACGGGGTCTTAGTGTTGAAAGGTGTCAGTCAGGACAAGGGTACAAAACATTTCCAAGCCATTACATCTACCATGGACACAGTGAAGTCCAGCATCAACAAGCGTTCTTAATTAGTCAAGGTGGAGGGAATTACTGACAATTCCAAATATCGTCTGCTAAAAAGCTAAAGATGATGAGGAAGCTCACCTTTCAGCATGACAACGAAATAATGGCTTTACCAGAAGAAGATCAACGTTTTGGAACAGCCCAGCCAGAGCCAAGACCTGAATCCGATTGAAAATCTTTGGGTCGACCCTCACGGTCGGACAGATTTGGAGTATTTTTGCAGGGAAGAGTGGGCAAAGATCGCCAAGCCAAGATGTGCCATGCTCGTATTAAAAAAAACTGCTTCAACATCTTGATCTTCTTGTCTGCATTATTAATAATCTCCATCTCCCTTGTGACTCTGGTTTTGCTTCTAATTCTGATCGACCTTCCACAGTTTTCGATACGGCCAGTCGTAATATCCTAACCTCATAATCTTCCAGTATCGGCCTGAGTGGCACTGTCCTGCAGTGGTTTAGATCATGTTTAACACATAGGTGCACATTTGTTTCTATCGGGAAGCACAAGTCAAGCACTGCTCCTGTTGCTCAGGGTGTTCCCCAAGGCTCAGTTCTTGGCCCCCTTCTTTTTATCATCTACATCTTGCTCATTGGAAAGAATATTCATTGTCATAATCTTAAATGTCATCGTTATGCTGACGACACTCAAATACATCTCAGCATTAAACCCTCAGGATCTTTCCCACCACTGGTTAAGCTCCAACTTTTTTATAGTTAAATACTCAGAAGACCAAAAGTCTGATTGATTGATTTTTGACACTAAGTTAGTCATCTCTGCTCATTCATTCATTCATTTAGGGTCACGCTGGGTCTGATTCACTGGGCGAAAGGCAGGAAACGCTAGTCAATGCTAGTTGTTGATATTCCTGTCGGCCTTTTCATCACTGTCCGAAACCTTGGTGTCCTTGTTGACCCTGGTTTTTACTTCTGAATCACTCAACAAACCGTTGACCAAGTCATCATATTTCCAACTTCACTCTATGCTGAGATCCTGGTGCACACTTTCATCACATCAAGATTAGACCATTGCAACTCCTTGTTTTTATCCAAAATTCTGCTGGACCCACCAAGAGATCTTCACACATCACCTCCATCCTTCTCCAGCTGCCCTGGTGTGACCAAACGCATCCATTATACAATGCTGTATCTACCCTTCAAAATGTCACAAACTAAGGTCCTCGGAGTCAGGTCTTCTAGCTGTCCCCAGGTTCAGGTGGCCTCTCTCTCTAGAACTTCTTCCCTTCATCGATTTGCTCCTGTACTTCCCTTTTTATCTTTAAAACCATCTCATCTTAGCTACCACTACTCCTGATTAGATTCTCTTCACTATGTAAAGTGACCTTGGTTTGTGAAAGGTGCTATACACTGTTCAGCCATAACATTACAACCACCTCCTGGTTTCTACACTCACTGTCCATTTGATCAGCTCCACTTACCATATAGAAGCACTTTGTAGTTCTACAATTACTGACTGTAGTCCATCTGTTTCTCTACCCTGTTCTTCTATGGTCAGGACCCCCACAGGACCCCCACAGAGCAGGTATTATTTAGGTGGTGGATGATTCTCAGCACTGCAGTGACACTGACATGGTGGTGGTGTGTTAGTGTGTGTTGTGCTGGTATGAGTGGATCAGACACAGCAGCGCTGCTGGAGTTTTTAAACACCGTGTCCACTCACTGTCCACTCTATTAGACACTCCTACCTAGTCGGTCCACCTTGTAGATGTAAAGTCAGAGACGATCGCTCATCTATTGCTGCTGTTTGAGTCGCTCATCTTCTAGACTTCATCTGTGGTCACAGGACGCTGCTCACGGGGCGCTGTTGGCTGGTGGACTATTCTCAGTCCAGCAGTGACAGAGAGGTGTTTAAAAATCCACTCATACCAGCACAACACACACTAACACACCAGCACCATGTCAGTGTCACTGCAGTGCTGAGAATGATCCACCACCTAAATAATACCTGCTCTGTGGGGGTCCTGTGGGGGTCCTGACTATTGAAGAACAGGGTGAAAGGGGGTAACAAAGCATGTAGAGAAACAGATGGAGTACAGTCAGTAATTGTAGAACTACAAAGTGCTTCTATATGGGGAGTGGAGCTGAGTTTTAATGTTATGGCTGATCAGTGTATAAGTTGTGTGTAAGGTGGGAATATTTATGCAACATCATTATTTTGTTTGGATTTTTCTCCTCTGATATGATTCATCTCCGTCTTATTTTTACACCACATATTCCTGGCGTTGGAACAGGGGTGTGTAAACTTTTAATATCCACTGTAAATATGAAACCGCTTCGTTAGCCAGATTAGTTTCTTGTGTTTTGTTTCGACTGTAAGAGAGAAAATAACGAAGCTTCGCCTGCAGTAAAAATCCTCACGCGATGCTGTGTGTGTGTGTGTGTGTGTGTGTGTGTTAGACCTTTAATGATCGTCATGGTGGTCGTTTTTCATCTGCAGTCTGTGTTTGGAGATCTGCTCTGTCTAATCATTGTTGTTTTATTTTCGCAGCCTGGCTTGCTAAAGATCTGAAGGTCTTCTCACATGCAACACGTCCATAAACATTTTTAAGGACGCGTCGCGGTGGTTCGTCCCGCGTGGAGGTGACGGCGTGGAAGTTAGGAGGGTGTTAATAAACACCGAGGTGGCTGGAATGGTTTAAAGTGTAGCGCTAGTTAGACTAGTGAGAATTTAGTCCTACAGCGACTGACACCCTTTATTTGTATTGTACTTATAATCTCCTGGTACTTCATGAAGTCCGTGAAGTCATGTTAGATTTACATTATTTAGCAGACACTTTTATTCAAAGCATGCTGAAAACAGTTGAGGCTTAAGTCGTAGCCTAGTGGTTAAGGTACTGGACTTGTAATCAGAAGGTCACTGGTTCAAACCCCATCACTGCCAGGTTGCTGCTGTTGGGCCCTTGAGCAAGGCCCTTAACCCTCAGTTGCTCAGACTGTAACTGCAATGTAAGGCGTCTGCTAAATGTCGAAAATGTAAATGTAAATGTAAGGTTCTTGCTCAAGGTCCCAACAGTTGCAGCTTGGCAGATTTGGGGTTCGAACCAGTACCCATCCATTTACCACTCCAGTACCTCAACCGCTGAGCTACCATTGCCACATGTTCATCCTTCATGACCCATCGAACCAACCTTAAACGTTTGACCATGGAACTTGGCAAACTGTTCCATTCAACCCTCGTCTCCGTTTACCACCTTTGAGGGGTTTACCGACTTGCTCTCGTACTTGTGTGGCTTTCTCCCAACTCCTCAAACATGCCAAAGGTGGATTGGCTGCTCCAGACCGCCTCTAGATGTAAGCGAGTGAATAAGTGTCCAAAATGTATTCCTGCCACGCGTGCCCAGTGCTTTCTTTCTGGTGGCACCGGAACCTTCATGAGTCCGATGGGAATGAAGCGGATGATGAAGATGCGTCGATACAAGCCGAAATAAGACTGACTGGGTCACGCCTCGCCACGTAGGCACCGGGTGTAGCCCCTCACCTTCAAGAACATGAAGAACCTTCAAAAATGAAAGAAAAACATTCGCAGTCGCAGCAGAGAAGGTGGACAGAACTGGGACAGAGCAGAATGAGAACGGGTTGTCACAATATGGAAGATGTTTAAAGCTCCTACGACAACCAAGTTCTTCTTTGAGGAAAAAAAAGGAAACCCAGAACAAGCCGGGGCCGGCAATGTGCGAGCGGCACCCTACAGGACCAGCCGACCCAGCCCAGCGTGAGTCTAAACAAGGGGCACACTTCAGACCTGGCCGTCACATCATCCCTTGATCAGGAAAAGTGTGGTGACACCAAGTGGGTACTCCAGAAAAGATAAACGTGTCGGCATCTGCAGTCGACACCAAGCCTGGCATCACAGTTCCAAGAGAACGCAGGTTGCCAACAGAGGAGCCGGCAACTCTGTGAAGGACCTGCCGGTTCCACCCTGTGGGGTTCAAGTAGGGATGCACCTTGCACCTTTGCAAGCACTTCCACACCTTCACCGTTCAGCTCCGATAGCTTGGATCTTCAGCCAGTTTGGAGTAAATAAGTGAAAATAGTTCCTGTTATAGTCCAAGCAGAATAAATGAAACATGACAGGCTGAGGTGGGAATCACATCATGATCTCGGAGACGGGTTCAGGACCTTCACACAGCACGTAATGGCCCAGGAACCAGGACTCCCAGAGTATCAGGAGTGAGAACACGAAGAGACGTTTGGATCTGATGGTCACATGCCATCACAAACATGCAATCCCTGGCTGAGAAACCTCCTCCCAGACGGACGTTCTCGCTCTGGTTCTGATTTGGTTCTTGGCCGCGCCGCCGTGCGGGGGGAACCCTTTCGTCTGAACTCAAGGCTTACCTTGGCTCTGCTCCTCTGAGAATCTGTCTACACGATTAACCTGCGTCCTCCATCTCTGTTCCTCATCAAGCGTCCGTTAGTGTTCCTGCCCGCGGCCGGGTGGTCGCCTCAACCCCAGAACGGATTCTGGCACGAAGGCTTGAACTTGTTTTGGTTTAATATTAGGATGAAATATTACAGGGTTCGTACGGTCACAGAGATCTGAGGAATCGAGGAGGAACAGTCACGACACTTCGTTCTTCTCAGGGAAAGAGTTTCTTCACTGTCGTGTAAACAAACCAGAGTTCCAGAAAAGTTGGGTTGTGAGTAAAACGTATAAAGAAGAATCTGTGATGTGATGAGTTCAATCTCTCGTATCTTTATTTAATTTAACGTTTTCACTGATCAACTTCATCGTAGTTTGTAAATAGAAGCACATTAAAATTCGATGCTGTAACAGACTCCAAAAAAGTTGGGACGGAGGCAGAATAATAGTGAGAATTTGATGGAATGTTGAAGCTCCAGTGTTGGAAAGGTTCCACAATGAGCAGGTGATGAAATCATGATCGTGGCTCACCACTGTGTTCCAAACTTCGTCTGCAAATCAATCCGTTCGAAAAGAACATCTCACCCTCTACTGTACATGATATTGTGGAAAGATTTAGAGAATTTCACAATCGTATAACTGAACTGTACGTAAAGTCTTTCATCTGATTTTCTTTTTGTAGTAATTGACTGTGGTGTGCATGTAAACATGAGATGGGTGTCCACATATTTTGGTCATATAGTCTATTAATTTAGTAATTATGCTCTTGATGTTTTAATCGATGTTGTTGTTGTTAATAATACTAATAATACAATAAATTAATAACAATAATAAATTATAATAAGAGGCCAGAGACCACAGAGTTCTCCAGACATGAGCGCATCTCAGATGGACCGAAAGACAGTGGACACGCGTCCACGGTTCGGTTTGTATTTGTGGAAAACGGCTGTCGAGTTCTCGGTGCCAAACACAACAAGGACCATCCAGACTGTTATCAGCGAAAGATGCAAAAGCTGCCGCTCAGGTGGCTCAGGTGACCTGCCGGCTAAGGCTGAGTGGCCACACGAACAACGATTGGCCTGTTGTTCAGAAATGGGCGGGACTAAGCCGGATCGGGTCTCTCTCTCATGACTCTGCTGGCTGGTTGATGGCACCTGCACAGAGACGGGAAAAGAGTGCTCTCAGGGTGTGTCTGTCCATACACAACGCTGAGCTGCACTGCACTCGTCAAAGTGTAGGTGATAAGATGCATACGGCTGCTGCCCACGTGTCGGAGGGGGCGTGGGTTAGCTTCATTCTCCTCAATCAGAGCAGGAATTGGTGGAGAGGAAGCGTGATGCAATCGGGCAATTGGACGCGCTAAAAGGGAGAAAATGCATAAACAGTGACGGTACCCTTGACCTTGAGGCATATTTTGGGATTTTTGAGAGACACGTCCTGCCATCAGGGTGACGTCTTTTCCCGGGAAGTTCATGATTATTTCAGCAGGACGATGCTGATATGATGTGTGGCCTCATAAGGGACACAGAGTGCAGGTGCTTGACCGGCCTGACTGCAGTCCAGGAGAATGAGATGTCGACGATTCCAAACCTGCAACCGTTAGTGTCCTCAGTTCCTCACGCATTAAAAAGTGAAATGACTAGGAACGCTGATGGAACACGCCCCCGTCCCGACTTTTATGGAGCGTGTCGATGAGTGAAAACATCGGAAACCTTTAAAATAAAGATTTAAGAGAGTGATGAACACAGCACTGCGTTTTACTTCACATCCCTGAACTGGCCAAAAGTATGTGGACACATGGCTGTTCCTTTCAGCCTTTCATAACCATGGGCGTTATTATGGAGTCGCCCTCTTTTGCAGCTATAGCTGTCCCCACTCTAACTGGTAGTGGAAGTGTTAAATGGAGTTTGGAGTGGGATTGTCAGAACTGGTGCCAATTCAGTCAAAAGTGAATCTATATGAAGGACAAGCCGTAGCCTAGTGGTTAAGGTACTGGACTAGTAATCAGGAGGTTGCAGGTTCAAGCCCCAGTTGCTCAGACTGCCAGGTTGCCGCTGTTGGGCCCTTAAGAGGCGAGGCTCTTAACCCTCAACCCTCAGTATTCTGCTACAGCACTGTAAGTCAGTTGTAGGTCGCTTTGGATAGGAAGAGCGTCTGCTAAATGCTGTGAATGTAAATAAATCTAAAAGTATATGGACACCTCTCCTGGTGTGTGTACTCGCTCTCCGAACAGCTACGAGCGGCGCGCTGGTGTGTAGAGATTTGGTTTGTGTGTGTTCAGGACGGAGGGCTTGGCTCGGGCCGCCCGGCCCCCGGCGTGTTTACTCTCCCAACATGTTCCAGATTATCTGCTAAGCTAACTTTGCGTGACTTGGCAGGACGGCTCACCTTGCTCGGGTTCTGTTTGTGTCACAGCGAATCCGACGCTTTCTCTCCCGGCCTAACTCAAACTCCCAGAGCCAGATGTTTACACACACACACACACACATGCTTCACACACACTCACGCTTCACCTGTGCATCTGCGGGGCGGGGTCAGACCCATGTTTCTGTACAGGATTAGTAGAGATGATGATGATGAAGACGATGGTCCAGGGTTTGGGTTACAGAATCGGATCTGTCTCACAGTCTCTGATCTGGAGAGGAAATTCAATTACTGAAGGGTCGTGTTCCAGTTTCAGCCGCCGGCCGCGTGAGAACCTTCAGTAACGAAGCAAAACAGGATTAACCGTCATGTACCAGAGTTCAGGAACAAACCACACTTCCAGAAGAGTTGGGACATCTCGCAAGACGCAGTAAAAAGAATCTGTGGAAGCTTTATTAAAAGGTTTCCAATGTTTCACTCATTAACACGCTCCAGAAAAGTCAGGACGGGGGCGTGTTCCCCTCCGTGTTCCATCAGCGTTCCTATTCATTCCACTTTTTAATGCGTGAGGAACTGAGGACACTAATGGTTGCAGGTTTTGCTCAACACTCAACTTTTTCAACAGGAGGCAGATCTGGACTGCAGGCAGGCTGGGCAAGCACCTGCACTCTGTGTCTATGAGGCCACTATGTTGTAGTGTGTACAGAATGAGGCGTGGTGTCGTCCTGCTGAAATAATGATGGGCTTCCCAGGAGAAGACGTCACCCTGATGGCAGCACGTGTCTCTCTAAAGTCCCAATATATATATTGTTATTATTTATTAATGTTATTATTTATTATCATTGTTATTATTTACTACTTTTATTTATTATCATTGTTATTATTTATTATTATTATTTACTACTTTTATTTATTATCATTGTTATTATTTATTATTGTTATTATTTATTATTGTTATTATTTATTATTGTTATTATTTATTATTGTTATTATTTACCACTTTTATTTATTATCATTGTTATTATTTATTATTGTTATTATTTACTACTTTTATTTATTATCATTATTATTTATTATTGTTATTATTTACTACTTTTATTTATTATCATTGTTATTATTTATTATTATTATGATTTACTACTTTTATTTATTATCATTGTTATTATTTATTATTATTATTTACTACTTTTATTTATTATCATTGTTATTTATTATTATTATGATTTACTACTTTTATTTATTATCATTGTTATTATTTATTATTATTATGATAAACTACTTTTATTTATTATCATTGTTATTATTTATTATTATTATTTACTACTTTGATTTATTATCATTGTTATTATTTATTATTATTATGATTTACTACTTTTATTTATTATCATTGTTATTATTTATTATTATGATGATTTACTACTTTTATTTATTATCATTGTTATTATTTATTATTATTATGATAAACTACTTTTATTTATTATCATTGTTATTATTTATTATTATTATTTACTACTTTTATTTATTATCATTGTTATTATTTATTATTATTAGGGCTGTCGAAGTTAACGCGATAATAACGCATTAACGCAATCTCAATTTAACGCGATTAAAAAAAATAGTGCCGTTAACGCAAATTCTAGTTCATGTTGAGACTTGACTGGTAGAACCAACGTTTTAATGTCGGACTTGCCACCGTTGTTCATTTGCGGTTTGTTAAAATAATATAACTGAGCGTCGTAGGGATGCACTTGCATAATAAAGAAATAAATACACGGTATATTCACAAGTTGTCGGGAGCAAAACACTTTATTAACTTAATCTGTTACGGCACTGAATACCGGAGTCAAGCACGCTAGTCCATGAACTATGGAAGCCCCAAAAGGGTCAAAACACACTCACTTCGTGTAGAAACGTCCACTTTTCACATTTCACTTAAAAAACCTTGTTTTCTATAACATTTACACAGATTTTATTTAATGCGATTAATCGCGATTAACTATATGAAATTCTGAGATTAATCGCGATTAAAATTTTTAATCGTTTGACAGCCCTAATTATTATTATGATAAACTACTTTTATTTATTATCATTGTTATTATTTATTATTATTATGATTAACTACTTTTATTTATTATCATTGTTATTATTTATTATTATTATGATTTACTACTTTTATTTATTATCATTGTTATTATTTATTATTATTATGATTTACTACTTTTATTTACTATCATTGTTATTATTTATTATTGTTATTATTTACCACTTTTACTTTCATCCTAATATTAAAACAAAACAAGTTCAAGCCTTCGTGCCAAAATCCGTTCTGGGGTTAAAGCGACCACCCTTTTCTGGACTGCAGGCAGGCCACACAAGCACACAGACTCTGTGTCTATGAGGCCACCAGACTTACCTGGAAAAGACGTCGCCTTGATGATCCCAAAATACACCTCAGAGTCAATGGTTCTTTCACACATGTGCAGGTCACCTATACCTTGGCACGTGTTGGCTTTTGCATTTTTCACTGATGACAGTCTGGATGGTTCATTTTCATCTTTGGTACTTGGTTTCTAAAAACAAGCTGGAACGTGGACCCGTCTGGTCTTTAGTTTGTCTGTTTATGTTATTATTTATAGTTGATGTTTTCACTTTAGCCACATCCGTTTCTAACACTATTAATTCAATTATAGAAATGAAATTCTATACTGGCAACCAGCATGACTCAAAACGAGCTCCATAAATACCTGGTTTTGAAGAGTTTGACGTAGAGCAACACCAGTAGCCTGCACAGAATCTTGACCTCAACCCCACTGAAGAACTGGAGCAAGAACTTGTTTAACCTCACAAACGCTCGTTTGACTAAATGGGCACAAACTCCCACAGACACACTTTAAAACCTTGTGGTGTGGTGAGCTGGAATGATGTGGAGTCGAGGTGTGGAATAAAATAGTGATTTATTATAGATGGCAGTAAATGAGGAGTGATGATGAGGAGTAAATGTTTCTGTGTTTATAACCATATTCAGACGTTCATGTTGATGGAGCTGTAGGAGCAGCAGGACTTGTACGCTTACCAACTCGTCTGCAACCCTTCTCAAGCTCTGGGTCTGTAGCGGGTATAGCTTCTGATTCTGTAGAAAAGTGGGTGATTCCCTCCACTGCATTCTCATCCATCCACTCATCCATCCATCCATCTACTCATCCAACCTACCATCCATCTAGCCACCTGTTTAACCATCCATCCATCCATCCATCCATCCATCCATCTATCTATCTATTCATATATCCGCCTATTTATCCATCTATCTATCTACTTGTCCAACCAACTATCCATCTAGCCACCTAATTAACCGACCAGCCATCCATCCATCCATCCATCTACTCGTCCAACCAACCATCCATCTAGCCACCTGTTTAGCCAACCAGCCATCCATCCAGCCATCCATCCATCTATCTATTCATATATCCACCTATTTATCCATCCATCCATCCATCTATCTATCTACTCATCCAACCAACCATCCATCTAGCCACCTGTTTAACCAACTAGCCATCCATCCATCCATCCATCTATCTAACTATTCATATATCCGCCTATTTATCCATCTATCTACTCATCCATCTGTCCATCCATTCATTCATCTACTCATTCAGCCATCCAATCATCCATTAATCTATCTATCTACACATACATCCATCAATCTACTCATCCAACCAATCAACCAATCATCTGTCTGTCTATCTATCTATCTATCTATCTATCTATCTATCTATCTATCTATCTATCTATCTATCTATCTATCTATCTATCTATCTATCTATCTATCTATCTATCTATCTATCTATCTATCTATCTATCTATCTATCTATCTATCCATCTACTCATTTATATATCCATACAGTAATTCCAATCATACAACCAATCATCCATCCACCTGTTCAACCATCAATCATACATATATCTTTTAACTTATTCATCCATCTATAAATCATCCCCACAAACATCTATCAGTTCATCAGTTCACTGCTGCGTTTATTCAGAGTGTTTTTAAAACCATAAATAAAGAGTGTATGAAGAGTATCAGTGGTTTTACATCAGAGAGGATTAACGTGAGTGAGATTATAAACATGCTTCAGTCTGAGGTACAATAAACATCAGGACACGAGTTATACCACAAAACAATCAAATCTTAATAACACAGAAGCAGACGCTTCCTCCACACCACCACGCTGTAGGAACGCTCCCACGTCCTGGCTAAACGCTCCGTTCTAACACTCACAGATAATTTTTGGTAATGGGTAGAGCGGGGTGCACTCTCAGGACCATCGTACGCTAAACAACCGCTCACAACGGCATGTTAATGCACTGGGATTGTTTACGCTTCTCAACCAGTCATACTAATATTTACGCCTGCTGCGTTCTTTCAAACCGGGCACTCGACTGGCACCGGGCGGGGCTCCAAACACCGGTCTCTCAAACAAGTGCCCCCATTCCAAATTCTTTATTTTATATTATATTCGAGGATCTTCAAAAAGTTTCTGCACTTTTTAAACTCTATTTATTACGAATTTTAAACAAATCATCACTTTTCTACATCGTCGCCGTTCTGTTCATTTTTCCAGCGTCGTACCAACAAAATGTGATCCAGATAATAAGCGTCTCTCAGTCTCTCAGACACGCCCGATTATGACTCCGCCCTCACCGCTTATAACCAACATATAAAAGTGAGGAAACTTTTTGAAGATCCATCGTATGTGCACCACGTCCGCTCAGGCCGAGGAGACCCTCAAACCATCACGTGATGCGGTGGTAGTGACACGCCGTCAACCCCCCTCCCTCAGACACGGCCAATCGTTTGCGAAGCTTCCGATTCGTCCCAGACCCGTTCCTCCCAGCCTCACATAGGGTGAGAGTTTGGGGTTTCTCATTCAGCCTTGGCGAAGAGTCCACTGTTCCATCTGCTGTACTTTGTAACAGGTGCATTCAACCCAGCCTTATTTATACGGACGCCACCAATACGGTCACCTCATGCAGCCAATTATACAGAATTCACATTTTTGTAGTCTGGCATTAAATACTGTCTGTAAACTGTCTGTACGTCTGTAAACGTTCCACTTATAAAATAAATATCTTCATCAACGGCGTTGGGTAAAAGTTACATCGATTTACGTCGTTCCAGTTCCGCTTTACATTGGGGTCCTAATGCTTACCGTAAATACCAGAATATACACCGATCAGCCATAACATTAAAACCACTGTCCATTTTATCAGCTCCGCTTACCATATAGAAGCACTTTGTAGTCCTACAATTACTGACTGTAGTCAATCTGTTTCACCCTGTTCTTCAATGGTCAGGACCACCACAGGACCCCCACAGAGCAGGTATTATTTAGGTGGTGGATCATTCTCAGCACTGCAGTGACACTGACATGGTGGTGGTGTGTTAGTGTGTGTTGTGCTGGTATGAGTGGATCAGACACAGCAGCGCTGCTGGAGTTTTTAAATACCGTGTCCACTCACTGTCCACTCTATTAGACACTCCTACCTCATCGGTCCACCTTGTAGATGTAAAGTCAGAGACGATCGCTCATCTATTGCTGCTGTTTGAGTCGGTCATCTTCTAGACCTTCATCAGTGGTCACAGGACACTGCCCACGGGGCGCTGTTGGCTGGATATTTTTGGTTGGTGGATGATTCTCAGTCCAGCAGTGACAGTGAGGTGTTTAAAAACTCCAGCAGCGCTGCTGTGTCTGATCCACTCATACCAGCACAACACACACTAACACACCACCACCATGTCAGTGTCACTGCAGTGCTGAGAATCATCCACCACCTAAATAATACCTGCTCTGTGGTGGTCCTGTGGGGGTCCTGACCATTGAAGAACAGTGTGAAACAGATTGACTACAGTCAGTAATTGTAGAACTACAAAGTGCTTCTATATGGTAAGTGGAGCTGATAAAATGGACAGTGAGTGTAGAAACAAGGAGGTGGTTTTAATGTTATGGCTGATCTGTGTATAAGCACATCACTTAACAGCGCCCCTCAGTGGTGGGACGAGCGTAAAGTCCTGATGATGCGTCTCTCTCGTCTCACGCTTCACGTGTCTGTACAGTAGAATCTCGCCTCCGTTAACACTCGTCTCCTCGTTTATATTACAGCTTTTATTATTATTATAATTCTTTTATGTTAGAAATAATTCACGCCAGGATGAAAGTGCGCTTCCACGCCCGGGGAGCGTGACGGCGCCGGGGCGTGTCCGTCAGGCCAGCGTCCGGTCGTCCTCCTTACACGTGCGAGGGATAAAATGGCAGGCGCTGTTCTCCTTGCGGGTCTTTTTGCCCCTCAGCGGCCGCCCCTTCTGCGACAGCGAGATGAACATGCCCTTCCCGCTTTTAGTCCACTTCTCCGACATGTAGGCCATGTAGTGGTTCTCCAGATACAGCTCCCTGAAGTTACAGCTGTCGTTGTACTCCTTCTGCTCCGGAGAGAAGAGAGCGCATTATAATCCCAGTCTAGGCTTTATCTGTTCATGCTTTAGTTCTGTCAGTTTAGTCGTATCTGATTCCCAGATTTTATTTTTATCGCTCAGACCTCCACTTTAGACTGAGGAGTTGTCGTGACTAACACACGTCCCCTCCGACCGCTTCTTTTCACCAGAGATGGGGACTCGAGTCCGAGTCGCACGTAAGTCACACGTAACTCGTGACTCGTTTCAAATGACTCTTGACTCACAAAAAATGACTCGTGGACAACAAGAGTCAGCGACATTAGTTACGTGTGACAATTACATATATACACGACATCATTCTGATCGTGTCATTTTCTGCTCTCTAATAATAATAATAATAATAATAATAATAATAATAATAATAATAATAATAATAATAATA
>NC_085998.1:1815175-1830175 GCF_030014385.1 Trichomycterus rosablanca
TAATGTATAAATAATGTTAAATATTAATAATATAATAACAATTATAAAATAATGTTTTTAAATAATAAATACTAATGATAATATAATAATAATTATAAAATAATAATTTAAAATAATATTTTAAATAAAAAGTTTTTAATAATTATAATATTATAAAATTGCAAAGTTTAAAAAATTATTTCTATAATATAATAGCAATCATAAAATACTGTTTTTAAATAATATAATAAATGTTTTATGTAATATTTTATAATAATATAATAAAATTGAAACGTTTTTAAATAATAATTTAAATAGTAATAATAAAATAATATAGTTTTAAAAAACTATTTAATTTAAGACAATCGGGGTCTCCAGCAGCGGAAGAGGAACTGGCTATGACTAAATCAGGAGGAGAATGTAGAGGTTCCTGACAGAGATTTCAGGATGATGGGGGTATCTCTGTGGGTTTTATGGGTCTTTTGGAACACCCGGTTTGTTGTAGTGCTGTTATTTTGTATCGTGACTCACGCTGCTGGTTTTTGAGGGTTTTCTTGCACGTTATGTGATTTGGGACGCGGCCCATGGCTGCAGGTTTTACTGGCGTTCCTGAGAACAGTAGAACACAAAACCCACCGTGTTCTTTTCTCAGACTCTCCAGAATCCCCCTGCACATTTGTAAATCATCTGGATGTGTGTGTGTGTGTGTGTGTGTGTGTGTGATTTACTGGTCCTTCCTCTTCAGGAAGTAATTACGCGGCTCTGATGAGTGGGTTCACACATTAAACACTTAACCCCAGCGGAGCTCCTCCGGAGTGTGGTCAGTGTTTAATGTGTGGTCAGTGTTTAATGTGTGGTCAGTGTTCGGACCTGTCAGGCCGCACGCGCGCCGCCATCTGGAAATCATTCCCAAATAAAAATACAGAGGAAAAATATAAAAGCTAAACATTATCGGCGGAACAGTAGAGAGTGTGAGAGTTTAATCCCATTACACTGTCCTATTGCCCAGCGTCTCAACAGTTCTACATCACACCAAACATGGAACCTGAGAGCACAAGACTCTGGAACCATAGGTCTATCAGAGCATGGGACTCTGGAACAATAGAACTCTGGAAACCAGACTCTGGAAACCGGACTCTGGAACCATAGGACTCTCCCCAGAACATAGAACTCTGGAACCATAGGACTATCAGAGCATAGGACTCTGGAAACCGGACTCTGGAGCCATAGGACTCTCAGAACATAGGACTCTGGAACCATAGGTCTATCAGAGCATAGGATTCTGGAACCATAGGACTCTGGAATCATAGGTCTATCAGAGCATAGGACTCTGGAACCATAGGTCTATCAGAGCATAGGACTCTAGAACCATAGGACTCTGGAACCATAGGTCTATCAGAGCATAGGACTCTGGAACCATAGGACTCTGGAACCATAGGTCTATCAGAGCATAGGACTCTAGAACCATAGGTCTATCAGAGCATAGGACTCTGAAACCATAGGACTCTGGAGCCATAGGTCTATCAGAGCATAGGACTCTGGAACCATAGGACTCTAGAACCATAGGTCTATCAGAGCATAGGACTGTGGAACCATAGGACTCTAGAACCATAGGTCTATCAGAGCATAGGACTCTGGAACCATAGGACTCTGGCACCATAAGTCTATCAGAGCATAGGACTCTGGAACCATAGGACTCTGGAACCATAGGTCTATCAGAGCATAGGACTCTGGAACCATATGTCTCTTAGAACATAGGAAGCAGAACTCTGGAACCACAAGTTTCTCAGAGCCCAGGACTCGGTAAGCTGGACTCTGGAACCATTGGTCTTTCAGAACATAGGACTAGAACTGGGAACATAGGATTTAGGAAACCTAGAACATAGGAACCACAGGTCTCTTAGAACATATGACTCTGAAAATGCGAAGACTGTGAGAACACAGGACTGTCTGATTTTTGGAACTTAAAATATCAGACTTACAGAAAACATTAGACCCTTGGAACACAGGACTCTGTAACCATAGAACTCTGAAAACTGGATTATGGAACCATAGGTCACTCAGAATATAGGACTCTGGAAGCAGAACTCTGGAACTCTCAGAACATAGGACTGTGGAAAGAAGACTCTGTCTACCTAGGGCTCATTAGACTGTTACTGAATGAAAACCTACAAGAAGACGCCTCAGTAAACAGATTAATCCATCAAAGCTACTTTGAGACCATCAGTCCACACAGTTTTGACAGAGTCTTTGACTCTTGACAGATCATGTGCACTACTATTCCACCAGAGGAACCACTGATCCACCTGGACAAACCAGAACTGGATCTCAGAACCCAAGAGTGTTCCAGTCGATCCTTTCTGTGTTTCTTGATCAAGAGAGTCTAGTGGTTATTAAGTGTGATGATCTTATGGTTCCCACTGACACGCCTCTTCAAGTCTAATCAGATTTGGGGCTTTCAGCCTCAACCAGGAACTTCTGGACAACACTCCTTCTTACCCATCTTCTCCTTATACCCATCACCCTTTTGGTGCAATGGAATGAAAATCTGGAGAACACAAGACACTGGGAGTGTAGGACTAGAACCTATGACCTTTTTGGCCAAATAGTGTCTGTGGACGACCAACCATAAGCTTGTTGGACATGGAGTCTTTTCTCCCTGCAGCCTCTTCTCTTCCATGAATGCTTTCATGCCTATTTAGAAAAGCAGAAGAGCATTTGTGGGGTCAGGAACCAGCTCACAATCACTGTTCCGATTCATCCCAAAGGCGAATCTTCAGGCCACCTGGCTTTGTGTGGCTGAAGATCCCACAGAAGAACACAGTTTATTAGTATCCAGAACCTTACGTTTATCTCAGCCTCGGCACACGTTCCTATCGTCTGGCGTTCAGGATTGCCCGTCACTACAATACCCAGCATGCACTGCACACGAATACATCATACTTGTCGTGTCTTCTTGGGGAACATGATCCTCTAGCGTGAGAGGAGCCGAGCGAGCCGACACGAGAAGCCCAAGATGATTTGCAACAATTGGAGTTGAAAAGATGGATACACCCAGATGTGCACACACACACACACACACACGCACACACACACACACACTCACACACACACTCACACACACACGGAGTCTTTGCGCCAAGCAGCCCAGTGCACGCACATAACCAATAAATCATCCAATCATATTTAATAGTTGAAGGGTCTGCGGGTCACTATAGAAACCACACACACACACACACACACACACACACACACACACACACACACACACATTTCCACACTTTCATTAAAATGACATCACGTTGTTATCATGGAACTCCAGACCGCCGAGCTCATCCATCATGTCGTGATGTGACGAGCGGGAAACTCCATCTACGGACGACGGGTCGAGGTCGGGGCAGATAGCAGGTACACGACCAAAAGTATTCGGACGCCTGACCAGGAGCTTGTCGGACGTCCCGTTTCAGAGTGTGTGACCTCAACTCTATTAAACACCTGTGGGATGAACTGGACCACCGACCGTGATCCAGATCTTCTTCTTAGTCATCAGCGTCTGACGCTCTTGGAGTAAATTGGCACAAATTCCCACACACACCAAAATTTTACATTTACATTTACATTTTCAGCATTTAGCAGACGCTTTTATCCAAAGCGACTTACACAATGAGCGGAACACGATGAGCAATTGAGGGTTAAGGGCCTTGCTCAGGGACCCAACGGTGGCAACTTGGTGGTGGCGGGGCTTGAACCGGCAACCTTCTGCTTACTAGTCCAGTACCTTAACCACTGAGCTATCACTGGTGCCCAAAATTTTGTGGACAAGCCTACCCAGAAGCGAGCAGGTTGGATGGGACGTCCAGCGTCCAGCTCATGGTCAGCTTCCTCCAAAAGTATTCGGACGCCTGATCATTTCGGACGTCCCGTTTCAAAAACAAACTGTATTAAAACAGAGTGACCCTCTATGAGTGACCTCAACTCTATTCAGCACCTGTGGGATGAATTGGACCACCGACTGTGATCCAGATCTTCTTGTTCATCATCAGCGTCTGACGCTCTTTGAGTAAATGGGCACAAATTCCCACAGACGACAAAGTCATGTGGACGAGCCTACCCAGAAGAGAGCAGTCTGTATGGGACGTCCAGCGAGCTCATGGTCAGCTTCCTCATATGTGCACTAAATGGCCAAAAGTATTCGGACGCTTGACCCTGAGCTTGTCGGACGTCCCGTTTCAAAAACAAATGTTATTAAAACAGAGTGACCCTCTGTGTGTGACGTCAACTCTATTCAGCACCTGTGGGATGAATCGGACCACTGACTCTGATCCAGATCTTCCTTTTCGTCATCAGTATCTGACGCTCTTTGAGTAAATTGGCACAAATTCCCACACACGCCAAAATCTTGTAGACAAGCCTACTCAGAAGAGAGCAGTCTGGATGGGACGTCCAGCGAGCTCATGGTCAGCTTCCTCCAAAAGTATTCGGACGCCTGATCGTGAGCTTGTCGTACTAGAACTACAGCCGCTCTTCTGAGGAGCTTCTCACACGACTTTGAAGTGTCTCTGTGTGTGGGAATTTGTGCCCGTCCAGTCAAACGTTGGCGTTCCGGTTCATCCCAGAGCTGTCGAGTCGGGGCTCTGTGCAGTTTCTTGGTGTTTAAACCAAGTCTTTATAGAGGAACAGGAAAGGACCTTCCCTAAACTGTTGCTGTATATTATATAGTCAGATGTGTGGAGGACTTCCAGTGACCTGCACGGAGCCCTGACCTCAATCCCAGCGAAACCACAGAACACTGAAAGCGATTCGAGCAACTGTGGGGTCGGGGCCTTGCTCCGGGGCCCCAACAGTGGCAGCTTGGTAGAGATGGGGACCTTTAGATCACAGTACCTTAACCAGTGTGCCACCTATACCCGTGGACACCTTTGGAATGAACTGGAACCACCAAAGTGGTGCAGCGGTCAGTTACGCCAACCCACCACGGCTAAGACTCGAACCAAGGTTCGAACCTCAGCGGTGCTATCAGCCAGCCAGGCGTCCACCAGAACATGTTTGTCTACTGTATATCAGAAAGGTAGGAGAGGTGGTCAAAGCCCTGCTAAGGATTGTCCAGTGGTACCAGACCTGAGGTGACTCTACCAGGAGAATGCGGCGATGAAAAGTACCTCAGTACCCGACCTCACAAAGTGTCTAGGTTCTCACACACACACACACACACACACACACACACTGAATCTGGAAGACCTTTTGTTTCCTTCATTAAGATTCCTGCTCTCGCGGCGGTGGAGAACTGTTTGTGCTAGCGCAGCACCTGTTTCCCTTCAGCTCCGCCGTCTCTGGTTTTCCAGCACGATGGTGCGCTCGGATGTTCTGCCCTTACACTGGGATTATTGCCCTTTTTGGGGTGGTATCCCAGGGCAACCAGGAATGCCCCCATCCTATACCAGGGTGTATTCCTGCCCGCCGTTTTCAGGGAGCACCACACCAAGACCAAGATCCGACCAAGATTAGACCGGTAGTGGAAATGAATGAATGAATGAATGACCCATTCCTTTTTGCCCTGGGATACCACCCCAACACTGATGGTTTGGGGTGGTATCCCAGGGCAACCAGGAATGGGTTGTTTTGAAGGTAATGCAACAATATGAAAAAATCATTCATTCATCCTTTAACCTTGGTCAGACTGGTACAGGACGCCAATCCATCACAGCAAGGGGCAACTCGGAGCAGCCAATCCACCTTCCTCATGTTTCAGAACATCCCATAACCCCGTGCCACATGCCACCCTACACCTATACCTACATAAACATCCATGCTCTTGGGCACTAGGATTCGTCACGTGACCCACCACCCTGTCTCTAAGAAAGAACGTGAAAGAACAAAAGTATGTGGACACCAAGAAGCTCTAAGCAAGGTGTGGAGTTTTGAGGAAATTTAAGCTCAGGAGGTCACAGTCGATGTTCCAGTTCATCCCATTCTGTCAGGCCATGTCTCACTCCATAAGGACCTGACCTGACCTGACAGGGGCAAAGCCATATTATAAAGGGTGTTCACATACTTTTGGCACATAGCTTGTCGTCGTGTGTGTGTGTGTGTGTGTGTTGTGCTTACTGTAGCCGTTGCTGGGGTCCTGCGTGCCGTTGACGTTGCCGCTGTCGTCCACGGTGAGGAACCACTGCGTGCTGCTGTAGAGGCGGCGGATTCGCACGTCCCCGCCCTCCATGTAGTCGTAGTTCCGAGTGGTGCGTTCGTGCTTGGCGCAGTCGGACAGTCCCGAGGGCTCGTCGGAGGCCCCGACCCCTCCGCAGGCCCCGCTCACCCCGCCCAGCCACAGCAACACTCGCAGGTAAAGCCCGCACACCCGGTCTGGCCGTTTACACCCCACCGTCCATCTGTGCATCATAAAGCACTGCTGAGGGAAAGCACACGCCGCATAGTGATGAGAGAGGAATCCCCCCCCCCCCAGCGAGTCGATGGAACGGCGCTCCAAACGTCACGTCCAGAAGCTCCGAGTTTCACTCTGATTACGTCTGAGTTACTCCAAAGTTTACCAAGATGTTCAGAGCTTAAATGGTTCTACACATCCATCCAGTCGTACCTGTGAGTTATATCACTGGTCCTTCAATTTGTGCTCACTAACTGTTCCAAGTGTTTCGAGGATCTCTCCAGTTGTACCTGTCAGTTGTTCCTCAGGTCCCTCAATTCCTCCTTGTCGGTTGTTCCACAGGTACCTCCAATTCTAACCGCCAAGTGTTTCGAGGGTCCCTCAATTCGTACTAGTCAACTGTTCCACAGGTCCCTCAATACATGCTGTTCAACTGTTCCACAGGTACCTCCAATTCTAAGTCCTGGTCAGTTGTTCCACAGGTCCTTCAATTCTAGCCCACCAAACTGTTCCACAGGTCCTTCAATTCTAAGTGCCAAGTGTTTCGAGGGTCCTGGTCAGTTGTTCCACAGGTCCCTCTAGTTGTACCTGTCAACTGTTCCACAGGTCCCTCCAGTTGTACCTGTAAGATACTCCACAGGTCCTTCAATTCTAACCGTCAAGTGTTTCAAGGGTCCCTCAATTTGCGCCCGTCAACTGCTCCACAGGTCCTTCAATTTGTCCTGGTCAGTTGTTCTTCAGGTCCCTTCACAGGTCCTTCAATTCTAACCGTCTAGTGTTTTGAGTGTCCCTCAATTCGTACCTGTCAACTGTTCCACAGGTCCCCAAATTCTAACCGTCAAGCGTTTAAGGGGTCCCTCAATTTGTGCCCGTCAGTTATTCGACAAGTCCCGCCAGTTGTACCTGTCAGCTGTTCCTCAGGTCCCTTAATTTGTGCCTGACAACTGTTCCAAAGGTTCCTCAATTGGTACCTGTCAACTCTTCCACAGGTCCCTTCAGTTCTACCTGTCAGCTGCTCCACAGGTCCCTCAATTTGTCCTTGTCAACTGTTCCACAGGTTCCTCAGTTTGCGCCCATCAACTGTTCCACAGGTCCTTCAATTCGTCCTGGTCAGTTGTTCAACAGGTCCCTCAATTTGTGCCCATCAGCTGTTCCACAGGTCCCTAAATTCGGGCCTGTCAGTTATTCCACAAGTCCCTTAATTCGCGCCCGTCAGGTGTTTCACAAGTCCCTTAATTTGTCCTGGTCAGTTGTTCCTCAGGTTCCTCCAAGTCTAGTGTTTCGAGGGTCGCTCCATTTGTTTCTGTCAGTTGTTCCACAGTTCACATCCAAGCGTAGATGTCAGTCGCGCCAAGCTCACCTTCCACTCCTAGCTGTTAAAGCCAGTTGTGACTCTGGAATAAGATGCTGGAAGACAGAATCCACTTCACTTGCTGCTGGAAGAACGAGGCTCTGAAATATCAGATTCAGTCTCTTCAAACGGGGCTCCTGTGGATGAACCTGGTTCTTCTGGGTATAGAGGTGCTCACCAAGAGTCGGTGTACCTCTTACTCCGTCCGAGTCTGTAGTATAAGGTAAATCTGCAACAGAGATCCCAGTTAATCAAACCTAAGCGCCTCAGTAGCAGTGATGGGAACTCTGGGTGATTTGGTGTGTGTGTGAGCCGTTCACCATCGGTGTTATCTAAGGACAGCTTCTGATCGGTCCCGTCTGAGGGGAAGAAACCGAAATGGAACTCACGTGGGTTCCTGCGGAGCGGCTGCCGAGGCTGATACTCCCAGACGGAGTGTAAATCGTACCGAGGGAGTGTGTGTGTGTGTGTGTGTGTGAGTTCGGGAAGTGTGTGTGCACGCTGTCGGCATCCTCCAGTGTTTGGGGGGCTCTGATAAACGCTCGCTGACCTCACGCTGCTACAATTACGCCTCCACCACTCAGAGAGAGGGACGGGGGACGAGACGGGGGACGGGACCGCGGGCGGGGAGGTGTGTGTGTGTGTTTGTGTGTGTGTGTGTGTGTGTGTGTGTGTTGTACATGGTAGTAACATGATTTCTAAGCAGTGGTGATTCTTTACAGGTTCTCGTAGTGGGCGGCTCCACGTTACACAAGACAGAAATGTGGGATTAACTGAAGTGGTAAAAAAAGCGTATTTATTTATTTATGTATTTATTTATTTATTTTATTTATTTTATTTATTTTATTTATTTTATTTATGTATTTATTTATTTATTTATTTTTATTTAATTTAATTTAATTTATTTGTTTTATTTTATTTGTTCCACTGGTCATTTCAGTACCCGTCAGTTGTTCCACTGGTCTTTTCAATACCCGTCAGTTGTTCCACTGGTCAGTTCAGTACCCGTCAGTTATTCCACTGGTCATTTCAGTACCTGTCAGTTATTCCACTGGTCAGTTCAGTACCCGTCAGTTATTCCACTGGTCATTTCAGTACCCGTCAGTTGTTCCACCGGTCATTTCAGTATCTGTCAGTTATTCCACTGGTCAGTTCAGTACCCGTCAGTTATTCCACTGGTCATTTCAGTATATGTCAGTTGTTCCACTGGTCATTTCAGTATCTGTCAGTTGTTCCACTGGTCATTTCAGTATCTGTCAGTTATTCCACTGGTCATTTCAGTATTTGTCAGTTATTCCACTGGTCATTTCAGTATATGTCAGTTGTTCCACTGGTCATTTCAGTATCTGTCAGTTGTTCCACTGGTCATTTCAGTATCTGTCAGTTATTCCACTGGTCATTTCAGTATTTGTCAGTTATTCCACTGGTCATTTCAGTATCTGTCAGTTGATCCACTGGTCATTTTAGTATGTCAGTTGTTCCACTGGTAATTTCAGTACCTGTCAGTTATTCCACTGGTCATTTCAGTATTTGTCAGTTATTCCACTGGTCATTTCAGTATCTGTCAGTTGTTCCACTGGTCATTTCAGTATCTGTCAGTTGTTCCACTGGTCATTTCAGTATGTCAGTTGTTCCACTGGTCATTTCAGTACCTGTCAGTTATTCCACTGGTCATTTCAGTATTTGTCAGTTATTCCACTGGTCATTTCAGTATCTGTCAGTTGTTCCACTGGTCATTTCAGTATGTCAGTTGTTCCACTGGTCATTTCAGTACCTGTCAGTTATTCCACTGGTCATTTCAGTATTTGTCAGTTATTCCACTGGTCATTTCAGTATTTGTCAGTTATTCCACTGGTCATTTCAGTATCTGTCAGTTGTTCCACTGGTCATTTCAGTATGTCAGTTGTTCCACTGGTCATTTCAGTACCTGTCAGTTATTCCACTGGTCATTTCAGTATTTGTCAGTTATTCCACTGGTCATTTCAGTACCTGTCAGTTGTTCCACTGGTCATTTCAGTACCTGTCAGTTGTTCCACAGATCCCCTCAGTGTGTGTGTGTGTGTGTGTGTAGATAATCAGAGGCTGGAGGTTCTTTCACTTCCTGTTTTTGTATTTAGGACGATGATTTACTGAGTCTCACATCTGCACTTCAAACACCTCTCACCCCCCTCCAACACCTCTCACCCCCCTCCAACACCTCTCACCCCCCTCCAACACCTCTCACCCCCTCCAACACCTCTCACCCCCCTCCAACACCTCTCACCCCCCTCCAACACCTCTCACCCCCTCCAACACCTCTCACCTCCCTCTCACCCCCTCCAACACCTCTCACCTCCCTCTCACCCCCTCCAACACCTCTCACCCCCCTCCAACACCTCTCACCCCCCTCCAACACCTCTCACCCCCCTCCAACACCTCTCACCCCCCTCCAACACCTCTCACCTCCCTCCCCCCCTCCAACACCTCTCACCTCCCTCCAACACCTCTCACCTCCCTCCAACACCTCTCACCTCCCTCTCACCCCCCTCCAACACCTCTCACCTCCCTCCAACACCTCTCACCTCCCTCCCCCCCTCCAACACCTCTCACCTTCCTCCAACACCTCTCACCTCCCTCCCCCCCTCCAACACCTCTCACCTCCCTCCAACACCTCTCACCTCCCTCTCACCCCCTCCAACACCTCTCACCCCCCTCCAACACCTCTCACCCCCCTCCAACACCTCTCACCTCCCTCTCACCCCCTCCAACACCTCTCACCCCCCTCCAACACCTCTCACCCCCCTCCAACACCTCTCACCTCCCTCCCCCCCTCCAACACCTCTCACCCCCCTCCAACACCTCTCACCTCCCTCTCACCCCCTCCAACACCTCTCACCCCCCTCCAACACCTCTCACCCCCCTCCAACACCTCTCACCTCCCTCTCACCCCCCTCCAACACCTCTCACCTCCCTCTCACCCCCTCCAACACCTCTCACCTCCCTCTCACCCCCTCCAACACCTCTCACCTCCCTCCAACACCTCTCACCTCCCTCTCACCCCCTCCAACACCTCTCACCCCCTCCAACACCTCTCACCTCCCTCTCACCCCCTCCAACACCTCTCACCTCCCTCTCACCCCCTCCAACACCTCTCACCTCCCTCTGTCATTCCCTCCAACACCCTCAAATATTGGGAAAGCACCCGCACTAGCTCACACCACCCACCGTACCGCGCTGATTGATTAGTCTGTGTTCCGGTTCATCCCAGAGCTGTTGAGTGGGGCTGAGGTCAGGTCTCTGTGCAGGACCTTCCACTAAATCACAGACGTAAAGCGTGACTGGACTCGGCTGGACGCCCCCTCCCTACTCCTGAGACTCTGCAGATACCCCCGGCTCAGGCGGAGCCTCATTACAGTAAATATTTGCAGATGAGCTTTAAATAGCAAAGCATTTAATCCTGAGATTTATCAGAGAGCCAGAGGCGGATTTTGAGATGCTCTAAGGAGATCTGAGACCGAGAGAGAACTCAAACACTCGTAAATCAAAACTACAGCTCAAAAAAACGCTCCTGTCATCATCACTCAGCACGCGCTACCCTCAAAACCACCGACCGCACTCAATTACTGTAGTTTTACCGCGTGTTTACATACACTAATAATCTGATCCGCAATGTTAACGTTTATATACAGCGGTACCTTGAAACTGGACATCAGTCTTCTGGGAGTGGCGTCAAGTTCTAATGGTTTGAGGTTCCAATAGTTTGGAGTTCTAATGGTTTGGAGTTCAGACGGCTTGAAGTTCAAATGGTTTAGTGTTCCAATAGCTTAGAGTTCCACTGGTTTGGAGTTCTAATGGTTTGGAGTTCTAATGGTTTGGAGTTCTAATGGTTTGGAGTTCAGACGGCTTGAAGTTCAAATGGTTTAGTGTTCCAATAGCTTAGAGTTCCACTGGTTTGGAGTTCTAATGGTTTGGAGTTCTAATGGTTTGGAGTTCTAATGGTTTGGAGTTCCACTGGTTTGGAGTTCCACTGGTTTGGAGTTCTAATGGTTTGGAGTTCCAATAGTTTGGAGTTCCACTGGTTTGGATTTCTAATAGTTTGGAGTTCTAATATTTTGGAGTTCTAATGGTTTGGAGTTTTAATAGTTTGAAGCTCCAATGGTTTGGAGTTCTAATAGTTTGGAGTTTTAATAGTTTAGAGTTCAGACGGCTTGAAGTTCCAATAGTTTGGAGTTCCACTGGTTTGGAGTTCCAATGGTTTGGAGTTCTAATGGTTTGGAGTTCTAATGGTTTGGAGTTCTAATGGTTTGGAGTTCCACAGTTTTGAGTTTTAATGGTTTGGAGTTCCAATGGTTTAGAGTTTTAATGGTTTGGAGTTCTAATGGTTTGGAGTTCCAATAGTTTAGAGTTCTAATAGTTTGGAGTTCTAATGGTTTGGAGTTCTAATGGTTTGGAGTTCTAATGGTTTGGAGTTCTAATGGTTTGGAGTTCCAATAGTTTGGAGTTCCAATAGTTTGGAGTTCTAATAGTTTGGAGTTCTAATGGTTTGGAGTTCTAATGGTTTGGGGTTTCAATGGTTTAGAGTTTTAATGGTTTGGAGTTCTAATGGGTTGGAGTTCCAATAGTTTGGAGTTCTAATAGTTTGGAGTTCTAATAGTTTGGAGTTCTAATAGTTTGGAGTTCTAATGGTTTGGGGTTCCAATGGTTTAGAGTTCTAATGGTTTAGAGTTCCAACAGTTTGGAGTCCCAATGGTTTGGAGCAGTGGGTCTCCAGCACTGAAGCTAAGAAAGGTTATTATCATGCTAGTTTTGTCTTTACCTTCGTGTGACCCTTGACCCTCCCAGTTCCCCGGCGCGACTCCACCAGATGCTGACGGTCTCACAGCTCGTTTGGTTTACAGTGTTAATAAGTAAGTGCGACAGATCAAAGCGACCCGGGTCGAGCGTGAGTTCCTGCGCTGATCCTCGTGGAAGAGGAGCAGATTGTTCAGCTGTAGTTGGAACACTGGGCGCTTTAATGAGGAGGTACGAGGCTCTAGTGTTCTAGCTCTGTAGTTTATAACCGGTGATCTGAGACGACACGCGTGAGAACCTGATAGAAACCATCAACAAGCCCAGACGAGTTTTTCTGCATTTTTTCTCGCAGTCATAGCCAGTTCCTCTCCCTGTGCTGGAGACCCCGATGGTGTACAAGGAGGGTATATTCTCCTGACACGCCCTTGTTCACCCGTACTTCAGTGGATCGGCGTGAGGTCAGTCTCTGATCTCCACGTTCCTCCACTTCTGTACTAACCAGGGTCCTTACACAGCGCAGAAGACCCCGCCCACTTTTTATTCCCGTCTTTTCCCACCCAGTAGACTAGCGGATGATTTTGTCTGCTGCACTGTCCGCACTGCCAATTGTTGCCTGCTAGGGGGCGCCCAGCTGACCAGTAGCGGAGCTGAGATTAAAACTTGGAGAGTCCAGAATCCCGCCACTGGTACTGGTGGTGCTGATGATCACATGGACAAAGGAAAAGCCTGAAAGAACGCTTTGAAATCATCCTCTCAAGCTACGTTCACATCTCCCAGTGATGTTCAGAGAGCCCTGAAGCCCCTCTAGTGTTGTCTTGGCTCTATGCTTTGGGTCATTGTTGTGTTGAAAGTTGTTGTATTTGGCTGCATTCATCCATCTCTCAAATCCTACCAGTCTTTCTGTCCCTGCCGCTGAGAAGCACCTCTATAGCATGATGCTACCACCACCATGTTTCACTGTAAGGTGATCTGCAGTGCCTGGTGCTCACTGTTCTGGCCAAAGAGTCTCCTCAGTCCAGAGATTCTTTTTCAAATGTATTTACTTACTTTTAGTTTTAGAGTGACCGCTGGGTTCTTCCTTATCTTCTTGACCAAGACCCTTCTTACCCGCCTGGGAAAGTGTAAGAACCACCTAGCAAATCGCTTCCGACTAGACAAGCTGCCATAACCGACTTTTACAGCAACTGTCTAAATTTAAGCGGCGCTAAATTAGTGTGGAATTTAAGCTTCTCCGGGACGCTCACGGTCCGACCGGAAGCAGATTGGACACCGCTGGACAACCCCCCCACCCCCACCCCCACCCCCACTCCTGAGACTCATTTCCAACGATGATTTGGAGTTCAGACGACTTGAAGTTCGAATGATTTAGAGTTTCAATAGCTTACAGTTCCACTGGTTTGAAGTTCTAATGGTTTAGAGTTCCAGTGGTTTAGAGTTCTAATGGTTTAGAGTTCCAATAGCTTAGAGTTCCAGTGGTTTAGAGTTCTAATGGTTTAGAGTTCCAATAGCTTAGAGTTCCAGTGGTTTAGAGTTCTAATGGTTTAGAGTTCCAATAGCTTAGAGTTCCAGTGGTTTAGAGTTCTAATGGTTTAGAGTTCCAATAGCTTAGAGTTCCAATGGTTTGGAGTTCTAATGGTTTGGAGTTCCAGTGGTTTGGGGTTCCACTGGTTTGGAGTTCCAGTGGTTTGGAGTTGTAATGGTTTGGAATTTTAATGGTTTAGAGTTCCAATGGTTTGGAGTTCCAGTAGTTTGGAGTTCTAATAGTTTGGAGTTCCAATGGTTTGGAGTTCCAGTAGTTTGGAGTTCTAATGGTTTGGAGTTCCAACGGCTTGGAGTTCCAATGGTTTGGGGTTCCACTGGTTTGGAGTTCTAATGGTTTGAAGTTCTAATAGTTTGGAGTTCCAACAGCTTGAAGTTCTAATAGTTTGGAGTTCCAACAGCTTGAAGTTCTAATAGTTTGGAGTTCCAATGGTTTGGAGTTCCAGTAGTTTGTAGTTCCAATGACGGTTCCTCCGTCCTCATGGACCCTTATAGACCAAATTGCGGCAGGTAGTTCTGGACACATCTCAGGAAAACGTAAAGTAAACAGGATGTTAATCAGAGGTTTCAGTTGTTGGTGTTTTTGTCATGAAGAACGGGATAAACTGCCCAAATCCAGCTGTGCAGAAGATGCCAAAACGTATCTAAGAAAAGTTTATGTGTAAAATACTTTAGGAGACGTCGTTCTGGGTGATGCAGCGGAGCCTAGAATGGAATCCCCAACACAAGGCGTCTGAATACTTTCTAGGCTCCACTGCAGGCGACTGAACTCCATCAATCCTGACAAGTAGATTGAGCACAGATCCGGGCGGAGTCGATCCAAAAGCTCCTCGATGATCAAAAGTCTCTAATCAAGGTGGAGAAATAAGCCAGAGGAAGGAAGTCCGTCCTACACGGAGACAAAACCCAGATCCACCAGCGAATTCCTGAACGGGTGACTCTCCCGGTGTCTGTGGAGTAAGGTCACCATTAAGTCGTCTAC
>NC_085998.1:1842675-1855175 GCF_030014385.1 Trichomycterus rosablanca
TTTATCCAAAGTGACTTACAAAACGGTGACATAATACAGTCTAAGTAATTGAGGGTTAAGGGCCTCGCTCAAGGGCCCAACAGAGGCAACCTGGCAGTGACGGGGCTTGAACCAGCAACCTTTTAATTGAGTCCAGTATAGCTTAACCACTAGTTTACAATGTCCATTTAGAAGCCGTCATGCTAGTGTAATAAATACAGCCGCATGGACTTGGGAGTGCTTCGGAAAACGGTTGTCGCTTAACACGGTCCGCCGCTGCATCAAGAAATACATTACATTTACATTTATGGCATTTAGCGGACGCTTTTATCCAAAGTCACTTGAGCAATTGAGGGTTAAGGGCCTTGCTCAGGGGCCCCACATTTTGCAACCTGGCAGTGGCGAGGCTTGAACCAGTGACCTTCTGATTACTAGTCCAGTACCTTAACCACTAGGCTACAACTGCCCCTTACAAGCCGTCTTGCTAGTGTGATAAATACAGCCGCATGGACTCAGGAATGCTTCAGAAAACCGTTGTCGCTTAACGCAGTCCGCCGCTGCATCAAGAAAGAAATTACATTTACGGCATTTAGCGGACCCTTTTATCCAAAGTGACTTACAATTATGACTTAAGGGCCTTGCTTAGGGGCCCAACATTTTGCAACCTGGCAGTGGTGAGGCTTGAACCAGCGACCTTTTGATTACTAGTCCAGTACCTTAACCACTAGTTTACAACGTTCCTTTACAAGCTGTTATGCTAGTGTGATAAATACAGCCGCATAGACTCGGGAGTGCTTCGGAAAACCGTTGTCGCTTAACAAGGGTTAAGGGCCTTGCTCAGGGGCCCAATTTTGCAACCTGGCAGTGGTGGGGCTTGAACCAGCGACCTTCTGATTACTAGTCCAGTACCTTAACCACTAGGTTAGGTTAGGTTGGGAGTGCTTCGGAAAACCGGTGTCGCTTAACCCGGCTCGCCGCTTCATCAAGGAAGAGATTTCATTTACATTTACGGCTTTTAGGAGACGCTTTTATTCAAAGCGACTTACAATTATGACTTAAGGGCCTTGCTTAGGGGCCCAACAATGGCAACTCAGTAGTGGTGGGGCTTGAACCGGCAACCTTCTGATTACTGGTCCAGTACCTTAACCACTGAGTGACCACTGCCCTTAATTTAAATGCAGCCTGAAACTCTATAACACAAAGAGAAAGTCGTACATCAGTTCTCCGGGCCCGAGCTCATCTCAGATGGACCAAAAGATAGTAGACACGTGTGCTCTCAGTTCTCAGTGCCAAAGATTAAAAGGACCATCCAGACTGTTATCAGTGAAAGGTGCAAACGCCAAAATCTGTCCTGGTACAGGGGGGCATCAGTGCCCACAGTACCCACTAACAAGGTGACGTGTTTTACTGTGTGTGTGTGTGTGTGTGTGTGTGTGTGTGTGTGTGCAGGTTCTGTACTGACTGAGATCTGGTGCCGTTTTATTACACGCCGCGGAATCTCACATCCCGCTGGGAATACGAGTCCCTGCCAGGTTACGGGGAGCCAAATAGGCCATTAACACGCTAAATGAACACGCTCGTGTGAGTGGTGCGCTCATCCAGCGCTCCACCTGCAGGGCGCTAAATTACAGCCCAGCGCACGCTACGGGTCGTCTGGTGTCGGCGCAGCTTCTGGAAAACTAATAGCTGTGTCTTTATTTGGATATACTCGAGTCCCCTGTGTGCTCAGGAAAACTCCTACGCTTACAAGGCTGCTAAATCGGGCTGTGTCCTAAATACCATCCTGTTTACTTAGAAGTGTGCTAAATTAGTTCTCCACGGTTGGCCAAAAGTATTTGGAGGGTATTAAACAGAGTGACCTCTGTGTGACGTTCAGCTAGAACAGCAGCCGCTCTTCTGAGAAGCTTCTCACAAGACTTTGGGGGTATGTACTGTATGTGGGAATTTGTGCCTTTTTGGTTGTACAAACTACAGTCAGTTTCTTCATGTCTTTATAGAGCTCGCTCATGCTCGAACAGGTAAGGTCCTTCCCTAAACTGTTGCTGCAAAGTCTGAAGCATATCATTTCCTTTATATATTAGTGACTCTGGCTGAAACACATGAATTCAGTCATTAGAAGGGGCGTCCCTATACTTCTGTCCTGGTTCGAGCAGGTTTTACTCACCAGCTGTGTGACTGAACACAACCCAAGTAATTTAGGACTAAGGGCCTTGCTCAAGGGCCCAACAGTGGCAGCCTGGCAGAGCTGGACATTGAACCAGTGACCTACCTGCCCAGTACCCCTACCAGAGACCCTGATTAGCAAATTACTAAATGTAGGACGTCTTGTTGCATCGCACCACACTCTGACTCTACGAGCAATACAGAGAAGACAATCTACCTACTGGCATGCAGAAGAACCCATGCTAAAGGAATGAACCAAGGTTTCTGGAGCTGTACGGCTTCACCATGACCTATTCCTGAAATATTCCACTTCATGGTGACCACTGAGGAACTCTGTGGAATCCTGACCTTCTTATCTGGGCTGCACGTCCACCATGTTCATCAGTTACAGGAATACGAGGTGCCGCAGAAACACAGGAGCGTACGCCAACGTTCCTCTTGTTGCTGATGGGAAAACTTGAGCTTGTGATCTCTAAACTGGAAGATCTGCTCCATCAGATTCCAAAAATGACATCGTACGTTTTCGTTCGATGAGCCGCGAAGCACTCGAGAAGGTTCCAAGAACATACAGAAGATACAGGATATTCCTGAGTGGTGAAACACTAAAGCAGTGGCCCAATAAAGTTCTTAGTCAGAAAGGTAAGAAAGAAACCTCTGGTCTTTTTAAAAGAGCCTTTCCATAAGTCCTGCATGGAGATTGGAGAACGTGTTGGACGGACAACCATCTCTGAAGCCTCCATAAATCTGATCTTTATGGCAGTGATGAGACGGAAGCCAACGTTCCTCCTGTTGCTAATGGGACAACTCGAGGTTGTGATCTCTAAACTGGAAGATCTGCTCCATCAGATTCCAAAAACGACATCGTACGTCTTCGTTGGATGAGCCGTGAAGCACTCGAGAAGGTTTCAAGAAAGTACAGTAGATACAGGATATTTTGAGGTTCCTGAGTGGTGAAACAATAAACCAGTGGCCCAAGAAGGTTCTTGGTCAGAAAAGTAAGAAAGAAACCACTGGGCCTCTCCATAAGTCCTGCAGAACGTGTTGGACGGACAACCATCTCTGAAGCCTCCATAAATCTGATCTTTATGGCAGAGTGATGAGATGGAAGCCAACGTTGCCAAGTGACGTCCGACTGGAGGTGTAAATGAAAGCAATTCGCTGGCCACATGAGATGATATGGAACTCATAGAGCAGAACAGAAACATGGTGGTGGTAGCATCATGCTATCAGATGCTGTGAAGAAGCGTCTCTGGGGAAACTGGGACAGTGGACAAAATCTCAGACTGTAGTGCTGCTGATTATATGGACACACCTTGGCGTGACTTTCGTTTACTGTTCGGTGGAATCTGGACCTTCTTATCTGGGCTGCACGTCCTCAACGTTCAGTTCATGTTTATGACCCTGGGTGGAACAGAAGAGTCTCAGAACGAACGCTTGGCTGACAAATCTGCTGCAGTTAAGTCATTTAGTGGTGAAAAATCTCAGTGAAACGTTGTAAAATCCTGACATCAAGAACTGAGACTGTTCTGGCAGTAAAAGGTTCTGCTCAGTGTTAGCGTGGTGTTCCAGATCAACACCATGAATAATATCAGTGTCCAACCATATAGAGTAACATCGCCATCTTCAGTTACACATTAAAATCTGTGTATGTATGGTGTTTGTGTGCACTATATAGTGGACAGTGTGTGTGGATTGGGACACGCCATCCATGGACTGATTATGGGGTTGATTTATGGCATTTATGTGCACTTTAAAGTGGATAGGGTTTGTGGATTGGGAATTGGGACAGCCACCGTGGACTGATTATATTGTTTATGTGCACTCTATAGTGGACAGGGTGTTTGGATTGAGACATGTCCACTGTGGACTGACTGTACCATTGATGTGTAGTGTTTATGTGCACTTTATAGTGGACAGGGTGTGTGGATTGAGACTTGTCCACTGTGGACTGACTGTGCCATTGATGTATAGTGTTTATGTGCACTCTATAGTGGACAGGATGTGTGGATTGAGACACGCTTACTGTGGACCGACTATGGTGTTCATGTGCACTATAAAGTATACATGGTGTGTGGTTTGGGACGCGTCCACTATAGACTGATTATGGCGTTTATATAGTGGACAAAGTGTGTTGATTGGAACGTGCCCATCGCGGAGTAATCATGGGGTTGATTTATTGCGTTTATGTGCATATATATTGCGTTTGGGACTGGGACCACTGTGGACTGATTATAGTGTTTATGTGCACTCTATAGTAGACAGGGTTTGTGGATTGGGACATGTCCACTGTGGACTGTGCACTGTGGAGTGCACATTAACTGTACCATTGATGTTAATGTGCACTCTATAGTGGACAGGGTGTGTGGATTGGGACATGTCCACTGTGGACTGATTATGGGGTTGATTTATGGTGTTTATGTGCACTCTATAGTGGACAGGATGTGTTAATGTTGGAATACCGTATTCCGTTCAGTACCGGCGCATTCACATCATGAGAAGTGACAAAATAGCTTTTGCGCTTTTTTCCACGTTGAGTTTTGTGCACCGTTATTATGTCACTTCTCATGTGAATGCGCCAGTGCTGAAGGGAATACGGTATTCCAAGATCAAGCATCTCGAGATTAAAGTTGAAATATTATGGCCATGTTCATGATTAGTTATACTTTCAAATCGGTTTCACAAATAAAGAAATCCTCGATCTCCTGCACATCAGCACCAGTTAGTATAAGGACGCTGAAACGGCTTTGTAATGAACGGGTTTAGTCGTCATGTCATGTGGATGGAAGTGTACAATACAAACAACCATCCAAAAATAATCGCGGGTTACTGGATAACCTCAGTGATACTCATTATAAGCTGCCCTCGGCGCTTTCGTGCCGATCCAGGTACTGAGACCAGCGCTTCTCCGAACTGACAAGCCCACGACTAGGGTTGCCAACTATCAGAACTGGAAATAAGGAACACCCTGGGCTGGCGGGTTGGCGGAAGGCATAGGGTGGGATGGCGGGCGTTTACCATTTTTACATAATCCATCTTCACACTGACATGTAGCCCCGGTTCTGGACTGCATTGCTTAGGGGGGCAGTGAGAAAATCCCCCATAGCGCCGGCCCTGCTTGTGTTACTTTAGTTTCGCCCTAAGCCGGATTCGAACCTAGGGTGGGAGAATATGCGCTCTGCCCACTGCGCTACTCAAACAGTGGAGTAACGAACAGGTTGTTATGCTGATATGCCTGCGCGCACACGGCGTTACTAAGACTAAAAGTGAACACTACTTATAATAATAACCAAACGCTTTCTGATCCGCACGGTAGCAGCAGTTTCCTTCTGTTTCCTACACATCACCATGTCTCAGTCTAATCTGCAGCATTTCTCTCCCACTGATAAAAATACGGAACAAAGCGTCCAGTATCAGTTCAATACAGAACACGACGTTTAGTTTCCAAATAGGGAACGATTCTGTATTCTACCCACGACGGCTGCACACTCTTTGGCCATAATATTTCGACTTTATTCTCATATTTTGACTTTAATCTCGAAATCGAAACTTAAAAATATTCTTTACAGCGGCCCTAATACGCCTCGTATAATTTAAATTAAATAAATCTTTGTATTTTTTTATTTTTATTTTTTTAAAGGCTGCACACGTCGAGTTTAAGAGTACAAATTCATTTTGATAGTTTAGGGGATGTGGAGTTACAAGGTACCGCTGTGCTTAGTGACTGAGGTAAAACTAAAAACAGATGTGGTGCTGAGGTAGATCTGTATATGTTGTGAACTTAAGTCCATGATTGCTAATGTTACATATAAATGTTTAATAATCTGTGTTGTTTGCGCTGTTTTTAGCTAAAATGCTAATCGTGTTTAGAAGCATTTCGACCCTTTTGCAGTGTTGCCAACTCCTCAGTAAGGAAAGCAGCTATTGGCTGTCCTAAAAGTCGCTAGAAGTCGCTAAATGACGTCATCGCCTAATTTGCATAAGGTCCATTTGCGTGTAATTGACGCTGTAGAAGAGGAATAAAATCGTGGGAGAGACAAAAAGTGGGTAAAAAAAACCCACCCTAAATATGTTTAGAACTACAAATGAACATTCTTCTGTTTTTGTTTTTTAAGACAACACTGAGCTACTCTGGGCAGGGTTGCCAGATTGCGACAGTTATCTTCAGCCAAAATGCATGTAAAAACACAGGATAAGGTTCAAGGTTCAAAGCTTTATTGTCATATGTACAGTAGGAAACGTGTTTCCCTGTACAATGAAATTCTTATTTTGCTGTCCACACATGATGTAACAAGGTACAAATAGGTAATAATAATATAAAGTCAAATTAAGAAATAAAAGTTATGTACATTGTGCAAGAAAGAGCAGATATATTGCAATCGGTTATGAATAAAAGTATGTACATTGTGCAAAAAAAAGAGCAGATATATTGCAATCAGACAGTATAGTTACATGTGCAAAATGTAAGACAGTAGTGTAAACATACATGTGCAGATGTATGTGGACCTGTAAACAGTCATATGTAAGACAGTAGTGTAAACATAAATGTATGTAGACCTGTAAACAGTCATATGTGTTATAGTGCAAGTATTGTGTGCAAGTGTGATAGTGTCAATGAATAATCAGCTCAGCTGTTTAAGAGTCTGATTGCTGTGGGAAAGAAAGAGATCTTTAGTCTTGTTGTCCTGCATTTCACACTTCTGTATCTCCGGCCTGAGGGTAGAAGTGTGAATAGTCCATGTTGGGGGTGGGTGGGGTCTTTGATGATGGACGCAGTTCTCCTGTGGACTCTGTGATGGTAGATGCTCTGGAGAGAGGGTTGTGCCGTCCTGGTGATTTTCGTTGCAGTCTTTATCACTCTCTCCAGGCGTTTGCGATCCTTCACAGTAGAACTGCCGTACCACACGGTGATGCAATTGGTCAGGATGGACTCAATGATGCAGCGGTAGAAGTTGCTGAGTATTTTGGGTGACATGCCAAATTTCCTCAGCCTCCTCAAGAAATACAGCCGCTGCTGAGCCCTCTTTAACACCTGTGTGGTGTTTAGTGTCCAAGTGAGGTCATCACTGATGTGGACCCCTAGGTATTTAAAACTGTTCACCCTCTCCACCTCAAGGTCCCGGATAAACAGTGGCTGATGAGGTCTCCTCTCCCTCCTCATGTCCACTATCATCTCCTTGGTCTTGTCTATGTTGAGTGTAAGGTTATTGTCCACACACCAGGTAACCAGACTGTTCACCTCACTCCTGTAGGCTGCCTCCTCTCCTCCAGTGATACGACCTATCACAGCAGTGTCGTCAGCAAACTTCAGGATGATGTTGTCGGAGTGGGAGGCGATGATGTTTAAGCAGATGATGTTTAACATTTCACAAATAATAAACCAGTTAAACCATCATGATGTACAAATTAATATCTTAAAATGTACAGATCAGTAATTATACATTATAACGGACAAATTATTTTTGCTCGCATGTATTTGAAGTAGCCTGCCAAGTGTGTAAAATGCATTATTTATTAGGACACACAAACCTTTGCCAGTAAATAAAAATAAACTTGCAAGCAATGAAAGTTTAACCTCTCGTACATATGAGACTTGCTTACCTTCATATTCAACTCAAATCACTTGTCTAACATATGAATCAGTGTATTGATGGGTGTGGCAACAGTGTCTTGGATTGGAAAGAATAACCTGTCAATCACAGTTTTGACAACGGGTTGGATGTGGTGGGAGAAGGGAGACCTATTTATATTCCACCTGCTTTAGAAAGCAATAGTTTTTTATTTACATTTGAAGCCGCCAAAATGATACAAACCAGCCCAAAATTTGTCCACCTGCCAAAGTGTGTTTTTCCCTGCCAATTTCCAACAAAATCCGCTCATTTTTGGTGGAAAAACGCCCAATCTGGCAACCCTGACTGTGCCGCTGACCGCTTGTGAGTGCAGAACAATGTGTGTGTTTTCACGTTCGAGTCTCCAAAAGTCTCCAATAACACCAGAAAAAGTCGCTAGATTTGTCGCTAGTCGCTTTTTTGAATAAAAGTCGCTAGAGGGGTCTGAAAAGTCGCTAAGTTGGCAACACTGCCCTTTTGGTGTCCCACAGCATCGCCTCACAGAACGCGTTACGTAATTGTTGAATCGCGAGTGTGCGCTGAGCCAGTGCGGCTTCCGTCTCAGATGGGCTGTGGCGTGATCAGCGCTGATGCTCCTCAGTAGAGCAGCGGCTCAGTTCAGCTCAGTTTAATCCCGAATCAGCATGAAACTAATCCGCGTTTATTCATCCTGACATGAAGATCCGCTGCTAATGCGGAGCGGCTCTGATTCCGAGCATTAGCATGGACACGAGCGACAACAAGGTGACTCTTTTATTAGCTTGTTGTGCTAACGCGACACTATTCTCTAAGCGATACCTGTATTCGACTGCGGGTTTTCCTTTCAGCACCTGTTTTGCGACGGTCTCGTCACCTGGGCTGTGATTGGCTTATATTATCCAGGTTCCTTTAATACGATTGGATACTCTGTATCAATTTCTGTCAATCACCACGATTAGCCAATCAGAGCTTAGGAGGCGGGGTTGTCCGAAAACAGGTGGGGAAAATATTGACAGCTGACTCTGTTGCTAACCGCGTTAGCACTTATAATATTATCGACTATCAGATTGTACAAAATATCGAATTTAAACTCCCAGCAGTGATTAAATCAATAAAACCCACAGTTATGTTTTTATTTATTAGTATTATATAGCAGACATATGGGGTTTAATGTATAAAAGTATCGTTTGTTTATTTTTATTAAGCATTTTTAGCGATTTTAGCCTCCAAGCTAACAGCCCGTTAGCATCCAGATTTGTTTACTATTTATCGTTCCATAGCTGTACACATCGTTTATTAAATGATCGTTTTATTAACAAAATAATAATAATAATATTAATAATAATCCTTCATAAACACACATAAATAGCGATTCCATTTTTAGAGAGTTTTTAAAGAGTTTTAATTATTTTTGCAACTTTTCTACTTGTGAACCTAAATTATATAAAAAAATCTCACAAATGTAACTTCTTTTAAAGGTTTATTGTCTAAAATATATAGACACCATATTTTATTATAAGTATCATTCATTCAGATCTTTGAAGTTTGTGCTCTCAAGTCATTCATGCTGATTATGATTTCTCTGTGCCCATATAAATAAGGCAAGTTTGACTCTCATTAATGATTAAATGGGTGGCTCGGTGGGTAGCACTGTCTTGTCTTGCCTCACAGCAAGATGGTCCTGGGTTCGATCCCCAGGTGGGGCGGTCCGGGTCCTTTCTGTGTGGAGTTTGCATGTTCTCCCCGTGCCTGTGTGGGTTTCCTCCGGGAGCTCCGGTTTCCTCCCACAGTCCAAAGACGTGCAAGTGAGGTGAACTGATGAATCTTGTGTGTCATGAATGTGACCAAAGTGTAAAACATGATGTTAAAATCTTAATAAATAAATTAAAGACTAAATGGAACAGTGGGTTCATGCCTAGGTTGGAGAGAGAACCCAGGCTGAATAGAAATGTGCCTTAATGTTTGGAACGTATTGCTGTAAACTGGTTACGGGCTCCTGGTGATGTAAAGCTCATCTGACTGTGGACACTGGACACTGTCCGTATATTTATGACCCAGCAGGTTCTCGGAAAAGAATAAACACCAACTTCTACATTCACTGAAAAAGAAACAGCAGGGCTGTCATCACATACACGTTTCTTACAAGTGTGTGAGTGTGAGCGTGTGAGAGTGTGAGTGCGTGTGCGTGAGAGTGTGAGAGAGAGAGTGAAACTGTGGTGTACAATTTGCATTTTTCTGCTGCTGGTTTTAGTCAAACGACGGAGTGACGAATCTGGTTTATCTGCATTCATGACGGCATCACACACACACACACACACACACACACACACACACACAGTTTCTGTTTATCAACATTATAAAGGACCGCTTTTATAATTATTCATTACACAAATATTAATCTAATTAAGTGTTTAGTCAAAATCGTGAACATTTATAGCCTGGTACCTTTATTCTCTTGTGTCCTGGTACCTTTATTCCCTGGTACCTTTATTCCCTGGTATTTTTATTCCCTGGTACCTTCATAGCCTGGTATTTTTATTCCCTGGTATTTTTATTCCCTGGTATTTTTATTCCCTGGTACCTTCATAGCCTGGTATTTTTATTCCCTGGTATTTTTATTCCCTGGTATTTTTATTCCCTGGTACCTTCATAGCCTGGTATTTTTATTTCCTGGTACCTTCATAGCCTGGTATTTTTATTCCCTGGTATTTTTATTCCCTGGTATTTTTATTCTCTGGTACCTTCATAGCCTTGTACCTTTATTCTCTGGTACCTTTATTTCCTGGTACAGGAGAACATGCCAATTCTCATCACGAACAGTAAGTAGGGGTGAGGACTGAACCCAGATGTTCGGGAGCTCTGTTACTGTAGAGCACCCACACTTCCAAATCAATCTGAGGAACCAAATCAGGTCAGGGATGAGTTCTGATGAGGGTCAGTGGGTTCGAAGCAGATGTGAATACACACACACACACACACACACACACACACACACACACACACACACACACACTTATTTATAAGAACAACAACAGATCCTTTATTGTCCACAGAGTGAATGAACAAAGAGTTTCACACACACACACACACACACACACACACACACACTGCACATCTCCACTGTCCTCATTCACCTACTACACACACACACATAAACACCATCACACACTCATACTCTCACTCACACTTAGAGCAGCCAGTCTGGGGGAGGAAACCAGAGTACCCAGAGGAGCAGAAATGGAGAGAACATGCTAAACTCCTTACATTCAGTGTAACAGAAAGGGTTTAAACCCACTTTCTGTAACAGGCCCATCTGCTGTAGAGATTGGCAGCATGGCTCGGTTACAGAATCATGTCTCCTGCCCTGCCGTTCATGGGTCATGGAGGTGCGGACGATTCACACGATCTGAGCCGCTTTGTTTCCGTTATTTTGGCCACTGCTTTTATTCCTACGTTACAGTAGTGTTACACATTGGTTAGGCATCCTGCAGACTGGGTTCGGTCCTCACAGGCTTGGTGCGGGGCTTCACCTGACGGTGTCGTGGACCCTGGAGCTGTACAGTGTTCTGCTTCTGAACCACACAATGTGTGTGTAAGTGAGGTCAGTCATCAGTGATGGTGTGATGGTGGAGCCCAGCCCACCATGTACCGCTCAACAACAGCCAGTTGTCCTCACACACACACACACGCACACACACACTCGTACTGGAGACCTTGTGAATGTGAGCTCTGAGCTCTGTGTGATGGGGTGATCTGTATGGTGGGTGTGGTGATACAGAAACTCTTTGAGACTCTCACCCACCTCCTGTCCCCCCCCCCATCTCGTCACCCTAACCCACCTCCCCTCCCGTCTCTCTCATCGGTGTGACTGATACAGACGTTTGTTTTGTCAGAACTTACAGATCTGGGAAACGTTAAAAAGTGATACATCGATGATCACAAACCTTTATTATTATTATTATTATTATTATTATTATATTTGCAATGAGCACAAAATATAAAACAAAAGTCTGTAGATCTATATATAGATAGACAGATAAAGATATAGAACACAAGTGAAGCGTAATGTAGAAGAATAAAGCAGTAGCGCGTGAGTAGGTGATACTGCACCGATTCCAGAGTTATCAGATTATTTTGTTATAATTTAATAAGCTTTATGGGTGTGGTGATTAGATTCAGTTACAGTATCACTAAACCATCACCACAGCAACCACAAAAATTATAATTATAGTATTAAGAATAATACAGACAATTAAGAATACAACAATTACAATAACATATTAGTAATAGTAAATAAAATAATAATAATAATAATAAATAATAATAATAGTTAAATATGAACAATTATAATAATGTTGATGATAATGATTTTTGTATTACTTCTTATTATTATTATTGTTTTTAATTAGGTATGTTTGTTATTATCCTAACCATAATAATAAGAATAAAAACCTTTAAAAAATAATGCCATTTTACTACATATGATTATTATTATTAATATTATTGTTGTTGTTGTTGTTATATTGACAAAAATAATAATAGTAATTACTACTAGTAATAATAAAAGTGATAGTAATTATTATAATAATAAAAAATAACAATAATAAAATAGAAAACATTATTAATTTACTAATTAACTATATCAGTTAATTAATTAATTTCTAAATACAAGTCACTACTAAGTTATTTAGTTTCTAATTATTGAAATTAATATTATTATTATTGTTATTATTATTATTAATGTTATTATTATTATTAATAAAGGTAATTTTA
>NC_085998.1:1857675-1862514 GCF_030014385.1 Trichomycterus rosablanca
TAATACACACACAGTAATACACACACACTAGTACACACACAGTAACACACACACAAATACAGACACTAATACACACACAGTAATACACACACGCACTAGTACACACACAGTAACACACACATAAATACACTTGCACTAATACACACACACACAAATACAGACACAAATACACACACTAATACAAACACAGCAATACACACTTGCACTAGTACACACACAGTAACACACACATAAATACACTTGCACTAATACACACACAGTAATACACACACACTAGTACACACACATAAATACAGACACTAATACACACACTAATACAAACACAGCAATACACACACACACTAGTACACACACAGTAACACACACATAAATACACTTGCATGATACACACACACACAAATACAGACACTAATACACACACTAATACACACACAGTAATACACACACACACTAGTACACACACAGTAACACACACATAAATACACTTGCACTAATACACACACACACAAATACAGACACTAATACACACACTAATACAAACACAGCAATACACACACGCACTAGTACACACACAGTAACACACACATAAATACACTTGCACTAATACACACACAGTAATACACACACACTAGTACACACACAGTAACACACACAAATACAGACACTAATATACACACACTAATACAAACACAGCAATACACACACACACAAATACAGACACTAATACACACACAGTAATACACACACACTAGTACACACACAGTAACACACACACAAATACAGACACTAATACACACACTAATACAAACACAGCAATACACACACACAGTAACACACACATAAATACAGACACTAATACACACGTACTAATACACACACACAGTAACACACATAAAAACTGACACTATACACACGCACAGTAATACACACTTGCACTAATACACACATAAATACACTTGCACTAATACACACATAAATACACTTGCACTAATACACACATAAATACACTTGCACTAATACACACACACGCACTAATACACACATAAATACACTTGCACTAATACACACATAAAAACACTTGCACTAATACACACACACGCACTAATACACACATAAATACACTTGCACTAATACACACACACGCACTAATACACACATAAATACACTTGCACTAATACACACACACGCACTAATACACACATAAATACACTTGCACTAATACACACACACGCACTAATACACACATAAATACACTTGCACTAATACACACATAAAAACACTTGCACTAATACACACACACGCACTAATACACACATAAATACACTTGCACTAATACACACACACGCACTAATACACACATAAATACACTTGCACTAATACACACATAAATACACTTGCACTAATACACACACACGCACTAATACACACATAAATACACTTGCACTAATACACACATAAATACACACGCACTAATACACACATAAAAACACTTGCACTAATACACACACACGCACTAATACACACATAAATACACTTGCACTAATACACACACACGCACTAATACACACATAAATACACTTGCACTAATACACACACACGCACTAATACACACATAAATACACTTGCACTAATACACACACACGCACTAATACACACACAGTAATACACACACGCACTAATACACACATAAATACACTTGCACTAATACACACACACACGCACTAATACACACATAAATACACTTGCACTAATACACACACACGCACTAATACACACATAAATACACTTGCACTAATACACACATAAATACACTTGCACTAATACACACACACGCACTAATACACACATAAATACACTTGCACTAATACACACATAAATACACTTGCACTAATACACACACGCACTAATACACACATAAATACACTTGCACTAATACACACACACGCACTAATACACACATAAATACACTTGCACTAATACACACATAAATACACTTGCACTAATACACACACACGCACTAATACACACATAAATACACTTGCACTAATACACACATAAATACACTTGCACTAATACACACACACGCACTAATACACACATAAATACACTTGCACTAATACACACACACGCACTAATACACACATAAATACACTTGCACTAATACACACATAAATACACTTGCACTAATACACACACGCACTAATACACACATAAATACACTTGCACTAATACACACATAAATACACTTGCACTAATACACACACACGCACTAATACACACATAAATACACTTGCACTAATACACACATAAATACACTTGCACTAATACACACATAAATACACTTGCACTAATACACACATAAATACACTTGCACTAATACACACATAAATACACTTGCACTAATACACACATAAATACACTTGCACTAATACACATAAATACACTTGCACTAATACACACACACGCACTAATACACACATAAATACACTTGCACTAATACACACATAAATACACTTGCACTAATACACACACACGCACTAATACACACAAATACACTTGCACTAATACACACACACGCACTAATACACACATAAATACACTTGCACTAATACACACATAAATACACTTGCACTAATACACACACACGCACTAATACACACATAAATACACTTGCACTAATACACACATAAATACACTTGCACTAATACACACACGCACTAATACACACATAAATACACTTGCACTAATACACACATAAATACACTTGCACTAATACACACATAAATACACTTGCACTAATACACACATAAATACACTTGCACTAATACACACATAAATACACTTGCACTAATACACACACACGCACTAATACACACACAGTAATACACACACGCACTAATACACACATAAATACACTTGCACTAATACACACACACACGCACTAATACACACATAAATACACTTGCACTAATACACACATAAATACACTTGCACTAATACACACACGCACTAATACACACATAAATACACTTGCACTAATACACACATAAATACACTTGCACTAATACACACACACGCACTAATACACACATAAATACACTTGCACTAATACACACATAAATACACTTGCACTAATACACACATAAATACACTTGCACTAATACACACATAAATACACTTGTACTAATACACACATAAATACACTTGCACTAATACACACATAAATACACTTGCACTAATACACATAAATACACTTGCACTAATACACACACACGCACTAATACACACATAAATACACTTGCACTAATACACACACACGCACTAATACACACATAAATACACTTGCACTAATACACACATAAATACACTTGCACTAATACACACACACACGCACTAATACACACATAAATACACTTGCACTAATACACACATAAATACACTTGCACTAATACACACATAAATACACTTGCACTAATACACACACGCACTAATACACACATAAATACACTTGCACTAATACACACATAAATACACTTGCACTAATACACACACACGCACTAATACACACATAAATACACTTGCACTAATACACACATAAATACACTTGCACTAATACACACACACGCACTAATACACACACACGCACTAATACACACATAAATACACTTGCACTAATACACACACACGCACTAATACACACATAAATACACTTGCACTAATACACACATAAATACACTTGCACTAATACACACACACGCACTAATACACACATAAATACACTTGCACTAATACACACACACGCACTAATACACACATAAATACACTTGCACTAATACACACATAAATACACTTGCGCTAATACACACATAAATACACTTGCACTAATACACACACACGCACTAATACACACATAAATACACTTGCACTAATACACACATAAATACACTTGCACTAATACACACACACGCACTAATACACACATAAATACACTTGCACTAATACACACATAAATACACTTGCACTAATACACACACACGCACTAATACACACATAAATACACTTGCACTAATACACACATAAATACACTTGCACTAATACACACACACGCACTAATACACACATAAATACACTTGCACTAATACACACATAAATACACTTGCACTAATACACACACACGCACTAATACACACATAAATACACTTGCACTAATACACACATAAATACACTTGCACTAATACACACATAAATACACTTGCACTAATACACACATAAATACACTTGCACTAATACACACATAAATACACTTGCACTAATACACACATAAATACACTTGCACTAATACACACACACGCACTAATACACACATACATACACTTGCACTAATACACACATAAATACACTTGCACTAATACACACATAAATACACTTGCACTAATACACACACACGCACTAATACACACATAAATACACTTGCACTAATACACACATAAATACACTTGCACTAATACACACATAAATACACTTGCACTAATACACACATAAATACACTTGCACTAATACACACATAAATACACTTGCACTAATACACACATAAATACACTTGCACTAATACACACACACGCACTAATACACACATACATACACTTGCACTAATACACACATAAATACACTTGCACTAATACACACATACATACACTTGCACTAATACACACATAAATACACTTGCACTAATACACACATAAAAACACTTGCACTAATACACACACACGCACTAATACACACATAAATACACTTGCACTAATACACACACACGCACTAATACACACATAAATACACTTG
>NC_085998.1:1862714-1877714 GCF_030014385.1 Trichomycterus rosablanca
CACACGCGAGACAGATACCCCACTCACACACACACACCCCACTCAACAACACCAAACCCCTGTCATACACAGGTACACTCACACCCACACCCCACTCTCACACCCACCCACTCACACACACACACCCCACTCAACAACACCAAACCCCTGTCATACACAGGTACACTCACACCCACACCCCACTCTCACACCCCACTCTCACACACACACACCCCACTCAACAACACCAAACACCTGTCATACACAGGTACACTCACACCCACACCCCACTCTCACACCCCACTCACACACACACACCCCACTCAACAACACCAAACCCCTGTCATACACAGGTACACTCACACCCACACCCCACTCTCACACCCCACTCACACACACACACCCCACTCAACAACACCAAACCCCTGTCATACACAGGTACACTCACACCCACACCCCACTCACACACCCCACTCACACCCCACTCACACACACACCCCACTCAACAACACCAAACCCCTGTCATACACAGGTACACTCACACACACACCCCACTCTCACACCCCACTCACACACACACACCCCACTCAACAACACCAAACCCCTGTCATACACAGGTACACTCACACACACACCCCACTCTCACACCCCACTCACACACACACACACCTCCCACTCAACAACACCAAACCCCTGTCATACACAGGTACACTCACACCCACACCCCACTCTCACACCCCACTCACACACACACACCCCACTCAACAACACCAAACCCCTGTCATACACAGGTACACTCACACCCACACCCCACTCTCACACCCCACTCACACACACACACCCCACTCAACAACACCAAACCCCTGTCATACACAGGTACACTCACACCCACACCCCACTCTCACACCCCACTCACACACACACACCCCACTCAACAACACCAAACCCCTGTCATACACAGGTACACTCACACACACACCCCACTCTCACACCCCACTCACACACACACACCCCACTCAACAACACCAAACCCCTGTCATACACAGGTACACTCACACCCACACCCCACTCTCACACCCCACTCACACACACACACCCCACTCAACAACACCAAACCCCTGTCATACACAGGTACACTCACACCCACACCCCACTCTCACACCCCACTCACACACACACACCCCACTCAACAACACCAAACCCTGTCATACACAGGTACACTCACACCCACACCCCACTCTCACACCCCACTCACACACACCACACACCACCCCACTCAACAACACCAAACCCCTGTCATACACAGGTACACTCACACCCACACCCCACTCTCACACCCCACTCACACACACACACCCCACTCAACAACACCAAACCCCTGTCATACACAGGTACACTCACACCCACACCCCACTCTCACACCCCACTCACACACACACACCCCACTCAACAACACCAAACCCCTGTCATACACAGGTACACTCACACCCACACCCCACTCTCACACCCCACTCTCACACACACACCCACTCAACAACACCAAACACCTGTCATACACAGGTACACTCACACCCACACCCCACTCTCACACCCCACTCACACACACACACCCCACTCAACAACACCAAACCCCTGTCATACACAGGTACACTCACACCCACACCCCACTCTCACACCCCACTCACACACACACACCCCACTCAACAACACCAAACCCCTGTCATACACAGGTACACTCACACCCACACCCCACTCACACACCCCACTCACACACCCCACTCACACACACCCCACTCAACAACACCAAACCCCTGTCATACACAGGTACACTCACACCCACACCCCCACTCTCACACCCCACTCACACACCCCACTCACAACCCCACTCACACACACACTCAACAACACCAAACCCCTGTCATACACAGGTACACTCACACCCACACCCCACTCTCACACCCCACTCACACACACACACCCCACTCAACAACACCAAACCCCTGTCATACACAGGTACACTCACACCCACACCCCACTCTCACACCCCACTCACACACACACACCCCACTCAACAACACCAAACCCCTGTCATACACAGGTACACTCACACCCACACCCCACTCTCACACCCCACTCACACACACACACCCCACTCAACAACACCAAACCCCTGTCATACACAGGTACACTCACACCCACACCCCACTCTCACACCCCACTCACACACACACACCCCACTCAACAACACCAAACCCCTGTCATACACAGGTACACTCACACCCACACCCCACTCTCACACCCCACTCACACACACACACCCCACTCAACAACACCAAACCCCTGTCATACACAGGTACACTCACACCCACACCCCACTCTCACACCCCACTCTCACACACACACCCCACTCAACAACACCAAACCCCTGTCATACACAGGTACACTCACACCCACACCCCACTCTCACACCCCACTCACACACACACACCCCACTCAACAACACCAAACCCCTGTCATACACAGGTACACTCACACCCACACCCCACTCTCACACCCCACTCACACACACACACCCCACTCAACAACACCAAACCCCTGTCATACACAGGTACACTCACACCCACACCCCACTCTCACACCCCACTCACCCCACTCACACACACACCCACTCAACAACACCAAACCCCTGTCATACACAGGTACACTCACACCCACACCCCACTCTCACACCCCACTCACACACCCACTCACACACCCACTCACACACACTCAACAACACCAAACCCCTGTCATACACAGGTACACTCACACCCACACCCCACTCTCACACCCCACTCACACACACACACCCCACTCAACAACACCAAACCCCTGTCATACACAGGTACACTCACACCCACACCCCACTCTCACACCCCACTCTCACACACACACCCCACTCAACAACACCAAACACCTGTCATACACAGGTACACTCACACCCACACCCCACTCTCACACCCCACTCACACACACACACCCCACTCAACAACACCAAACCCCTGTCATACACAGGTACACTCACACCCACACCCCACTCTCACACCCCACTCACACACACACACACCCACTCAACAACACCAAACCCCTGTCATACACAGGTACACTCACACCCACACCCCACTCACACACCCACTCACACACCCCACTCACACACACACCCCACTCAACAACACCAAACCCCTGTCATACACAGGTACACTCACACCCACACCCCACTCTCACACCCCACTCACACACCCACTCACACACCCCACTCACACACACACTCAACAACACCAAACCCCTGTCATACACAGGTACACTCACACCCACACCCCACTCTCACACCCCACTCACACACACACACACCCCACTCAACAACACCAAACCCCTGTCATACACAGGTACACTCACACCCACACCCCACTCTCACACCCCACTCACACACACACACCCCACTCAACAACACCAAACCCCTGTCATACACAGGTACACTCACACCCACACCCCACTCTCACACCCCACTCACACACACACACCCCACTCAACAACACCAAACCCCTGTCATACACAGGTACACTCACACCCACACCCCACTCTCACACCCCACTCACACACACACACACCCCACTCAACAACACCAAACCCCTGTCATACACAGGTACACTCACACCCACACCCCACTCTCACACCCCACTCTCACACACACACCCCACTCAACAACACCAAACCCCTGTCATACACAGGTACACTCACACCCACACCCCACTCTCACACCCCACTCACACACACACACCCCACTCAACAACACCAAACCCCTGTCATACACAGGTACACTCACACCCACACCCCACTCTCACACCCCACTCACACACACACACCCCACTCAACAACACCAAACCCCTGTCATACACAGTACACTCACACCCACACCCCACTCACACCCCACTCACACACCCCACTCACACACACACCCCACTCAACAACACCAAACCCCTGTCATACACAGGTACACTCACACCCACACCCCACTCTCACACCCCACTCACACACCCACTCACACACCCCACTCACACACACACTCACAACACCAAACCCCTGTCATACACAGGTACACTCACACCCACACCCCACTCTCACACCCCACTCACACACACACACCCCACTCAACAACACCAAACCCCTGTCATACACAGGTACACTCACACCCACACCCCACTCTCACACCCCACTCTCACACACACACACACCCCACTCAACAACACCAAACACCTGTCATACACAGGTACACTCACACACCCACACCCCACTCTCACACCCCACTCACACACACACACCCCACTCAACAACACCAAACCCCTGTCATACACAGGTACACTCACACCCACACCCCACTCTCACACCCCACTCACACACACACACCCCACTCAACAACACCAAACCCCTGTCATACACAGGTACACTCACACCCACACCCCACTCACACACCCCACTCACACACCCCACTCACACACACACCCCACTCAACAACACCAAACCCCTGTCATACACAGGTACACTCACACCCACACCCCACTCTCACACCCCACTCACACACCCCACTCACACACCCCACTCACACACACACTCAACAACACCAAACCCCTGTCATACACAGGTACACTCACACCCACACCCCACTCTCACACCCCCTCACTCACACACACACACCCCACTCAACAACACCAAACCCCTGTCATACACAGGTACGCTCACACACACACACCCCACTCACACACCCCACTCACACACACACCCACTCAACAACACCAAACCCCTGTCATACACAGGTACACTCACACCCACACCCCACTCTCACACCCCACTCACACACACACACCCCACTCAACAATACCAAACCCCTGTCATACACAGGTACACTCACACCCACACCCCACTCTCACACCCCACTCACACACACACACCCCACTCAACAACACCAAACCACTGTCATACACAGGTACACTCACACACACCCCACTCACACACCCCACTCACACACCCCACACACACACACCCACTCAACAACACCAAACCCCTGTCATACACAGGTACACTCACACCCACACCCCACTCTCACACCCCACTCACACACACACACACCCCACTCAACAACACCAATCCCCTGTCATACACAGGTACACTCACACACACCCCACTCACACACCCACTCACACACACACCCCACTCAACAACACCAAACCCCTGTCATACACAGGTACACTCACACCCACACCCCACTCTCACACCCCACTCACACACACACACCCCACTCAACAACACCAAACACCTGTCATACACAGGTACACTCACACACACCCCACTCACACACCCCACTCACACACCCACTCACACACACACCCCACTCAACAACACCAAACCCCTGTCATACACAGGTACACTCACACCCACACCCCACTCTCACACCCCACTCACACACCCCACTCACACACCCCACTCACACACACACTCAACAACACCAAACCCCTGTCATACACAGGTACACTCACACCCACACCCCCACTCTCACACCCCACTCACACACACACACCCCACTCAACAACACCAAACCCCTGTCATACACAGGTACGCTCACACACACACACCCCACTCACACACCCCACTCACACACACACCCACTCAACAACACCAAACCCCTGTCATACACAGGTACACTCACACCCACACCCCACTCTCACACCCCACTCACACACACACACCCCACTCAACAATACCAAACCCCTGTCATACACAGGTACACTCACACCCACACCCCACTCTCACACCCCACTCACACACACACACACACTCAACAACACCAAACCCCTGTCATACACAGGTACACTCACACACACACCCCACTCACACACCCCACTCACACACACACACACACACCCACTCAACAACACCAAACCCCTGTCATACACAGGCACACTCACACACACACCCCCACTCTCACACCCCACTTACACACACCCCACTTACACACACCCCACTCACACACACCCCACTCACACACACCCACTCAACAACACCAAACCCCTTTCATACACAGGTACACTCACACCCACACCCCACTTACACACCCCACTCACACACACACCCACTCACACACCCCACTCACACACACCCCACTCACACACACACCCACTCAACAACACCAAACCCCTGTCATACACAGGTACACTCACACACACACCCCACTCACACACCCCACTCACACACACCCACTCAACAACACCAAACCCCTGTCATACACAGGTACACTCACACACACACCCACTCTCACACCCCACTCACACACACACACACACACTCACACACCCCACTCAACAACACCAAACCCCTGTCATACACAGGTACACTCACACCCACACACCCCACTCTCACACACACACCCACTCAACAACACCAAACACCTGTCATACACAGGTACACTCACACCCACACCCCACTCTCACACCCCACTCACACACACCCACTCAACAACACCAAACCCCTGTCATACACAGGTACACTCACACACACACACCCCACTCACACACACACCCACTCAACAACACCAAACCCCTGTCATACACAGGTACACTCACACACACACCCCACTCACACACCCCACTCACACACACACACACCCACTCAACAACACCAAACCCCTGTCATACACAGGTACACTCACACACACACCCCACTCTCACACCCCACTCACACACACCCCACTCAACAACACCAAACCCCTGTCATACACAGGTACACTCACACACACCCCACTCACACACCCCACTCACACACCCCACTCACACACACACCCCACTCAACAACACCAAACCCCTGTCATACACAGGTACACTCACACCCACACCCCACTCTCACACCCCACTCACACACCCCACTCACACACACACTCAACAACACCAAACCCCTGTCATACACAGGTACACTCACACACACACCCCACTCAACAACACCAAACCCCTGTCATACACAGGTACACTCACACACACACCCCACTCTCACACCCCACTCACACACACCCACTCAACAACACCAAACCCCTGTCATACACAGGTAAACTCACACACACACCCCACACACACACCCCACTCACACACCCCACTCACACACACACACACACCCACTCAACAACACCAAACCCCTGTCATACACAGGAACACTCACACACACACCCCACTCTCACACCCCACTCACACACACCCACTCAACAACACCAAACCCCTGTAATACACAGGTACACTCACACACACACACCCCACTCACACACACACCCACTCAACAACACCAAACCCCTGTCATACACAGGTACACTCACACACACACCCCACTCACACACCCCACTCACACACACACACACCCACTCAACAACACCAAACCCCTGTCATACACAGGTACACTCACACACACACCCCACTCTCACACCCCACTCACACACACCCCACTCAACAACACCAAACCCCTGTCATACACAGGTACACTCACACACACACCCCACTCTTACACCCCACTCACACACACCCACTCAACAACACCAAACCCCTGTCATACACAGGTACACTCACACACACACCCCACTCTCACACCCCACTCACACACACCCACTCAACAACACCAAACCCCTGTCATACACAGGTAAACTCACACACACACCCCACTCACACACCCCACTCACACACACACACACACACCCACTCAACAACACCAAACCCCTGTCATACACAGGCACACTCACACACACACCCCACTCTCACACCCCACTTACACACACCCCACTTACACACACCCCACTCACACACACCCCACTCACACACACCCACTCAACAACACCAAACCCCTTTCATACACAGGTACACTCACACCCACACCCCACTTACACACCCCACTCACACACACACCCACTCACACACCCCACTCACACACACCCCACTCACACACACACCCACTCAACAACACCAAACCCCTGTCATACACAGGTACACTCACACACACACCCCACTCACACACCCCACTCACACACACCCACTCAACAACACCAAACCCCTGTCATACACAGGTACACTCACACACACACCCCACTCTCACACCCCACTCACACACACACACACACACTCACACACCCCACTCAACAACACCAAACCCCTGTCATACACAGGTACACTCACACCCACACCCCACTCTCACACACACACCCACTCAACAACACCAAACACCTGTCATACACAGGTACACTCACACCCACACCCCACTCTCACACCCCACTCACACACACCCACTCAACAACACCAAACCCCTGTCATACACAGGTACACTCACACACACACACCCCACTCACACACACACCCACTCAACAACACCAAACCCCTGTCATACACAGGTACACTCACACACACACCCCACTCACACACCCCACTCACACACACACACACCCACTCAACAACACCAAACCCCTGTCATACACAGGTACACTCACACACACACCCCACTCTCACACCCCACTCACACACACCCCACTCAACAACACCAAACCCCTGTCATACACAGGTACACTCACACACACCCCACTCACACACCCCACTCACACACCCCACTCACACACACACCCCACTCAACAACACCAAACCCCTGTCATACACAGGTACACTCACACCCACACCCCACTCTCACACCCCACTCACACACCCCACTCACACACACACTCAACAACACCAAACCCCTGTCATACACAGGTACACTCACACACACACCCCACTCAACAACACCAAACCCCTGTCATACACAGGTACACTCACACACACACCCCACTCTCACACCCCACTCACACACACCCACTCAACAACACCAAACCCCTGTCATACACAGGTAAACTCACACACACACCCCACACACACACCCCACTCACACACCCCACTCACACACACACACACACCCACTCAACAACACCAAACCCCTGTCATACACAGGAACACTCACACACACACCCCACTCTCACACCCCACTCACACACACCCACTCAACAACACCAAACCCCTGTAATACACAGGTACACTCACACACACACACCCCACTCACACACACACCCACTCAACAACACCAAACCCCTGTCATACACAGGTACACTCACACACACACCCCACTCACACACCCCACTCACACACACACACACCCACTCAACAACACCAAACCCCTGTCATACACAGGTACACTCACACACACACCCCACTCTCACACCCCACTCACACACACCCCACTCAACAACACCAAACCCCTGTCATACACAGGTACACTCACACACACACCCCACTCTTACACCCCACTCACACACACCCACTCAACAACACCAAACCCCTGTCATACACAGGTACACTCACACACACACCCCACTCTCACACCCCACTCACACACACCCACTCAACAACACCAAACCCCTGTCATACACAGGTAAACTCACACACACACCCCACTCACACACCCCACTCACACACACACACACACACCCACTCAACAACACCAAACCCCTGTCATACACAGGTACACTCACACACACACCCCACTCTCACACCCCACTCACACACACCCACTCAACAACACCAAACCCCTGTCATACACAGGTACACTCACACACACACACCCCACTCACACACACACCCACTCAACAACACCAAACCCCTGTCATACACAGGTACACTCACACACACACCCCACTCACACACCCCACTCACACACACACACACCCACTCAACAACACCAAACCCCTGTCATACACAGGTACACTCACACACACACCCCACTCACACACCCCACTCACACACACACACACTCAACAACACCAAACCCCTGTCATACACAGGTACACTCACACACACACCCCACTCACACACCCCACTCACACACACACACACACACCCACTCAACAACACCAAACCCCTGTCATACACAGGCACACTCACACACACACCCCACTCTCACACCCCACTTACACACACCCCACTCACACACACCCACTCAACAACACCAAACCCCTTTCATACACAGGTACACTCACACCCACACCCCACTTACACACCCCACTCACACACACACCCACTCACACACCCCACTCACACACACCCCACTCACACACACACCCACTCAACAACACCAAACCCCTGTCATACACAGGTACACTCACACACACACCCCACTCACACACCCCACTCACACACACACACACACACTCACACACCCCACTCAACAACACCAAACCCCTGTCATACACAGGTACACTCACACCCACACCCCACTCTCACACCCCACTCACACACACACACCCCACTCAACAACACCAAACACCTGTCATACACAGGTACACTCACACACACCCCACTCACACACCCCACTCACACACACACCCCACTCAACAACACCAAACCCCTGTCATACACAGGTACACTCACACCCACACCCCACTCTCACACCCCACTCACACACCCCACTCACACACCCCACTCACACACACACTCAACAACACCAAACCCCTGTCATACACAGGTACACTCACACCCACACCCCACTCTCACACCCCACTCACACACACACACCCCACTCAACAACACCAAACCCCTGTCATACACAGGTACGCTCACACACACACACCCCACTCACACACCCCACTCACACACACACCCACTCAACAACACCAAACCCCTGTCATACACAGGTACACTCACACACACACACCCCACTCTCACACCCCACTCACACACACCCCACTCAACAACACCAAACCCCTGTCATACACAGGTACACTCACACACACACCCCACTCTTACACCCCACTCACACACACCCACTCAACAACACCAAACCCCTGTCATACACAGGTACACTCACACACACACCCCACTCTCACACCCCACTCACACACACCCACTCAACAACACCAAACCCCTGTCATACACAGGTAAACTCACACACACACCCCACTCACACACCCCACTCACACACACACACACACCCACTCAACAACACCAAACCCCTGTCATACACAGGTACACTCACACACACACCCCACTCTCACACCCCACTCACACACACCCACTCAACAACACCAAACCCCTGTCATACACAGGTACACTCACACACACACACCCCACTCACACACACACCCACTCAACAACACCAAACCCCTGTCATACACAGGTACACTCACACACACACCCCACTCACACACCCCACTCACACACACACACACCCACTCAACAACACCAAACCCCTGTCATACACAGGTACACTCACACACACACCCCACTCACACACCCCACTCACACACACACACACTCAACAACACCAAACCCCTGTCATACACAGGTACACTCACACACACACCCCACTCACACACCCCACTCACACACACACACACACACACCCACTCAACAACACCAAACCCCTGTCATACACAGGCACACTCACACACACACCCCACTCTCACACCCCACTTACACACACCCCACTTACACACACCCCACTCACACACACCCCACTCACACACACCCACTCAACAACACCAAACCCCTTTCATACACAGGTACACTCACACCCACACCCCACTTACACACCCCACTCACACACACACCCACTCACACACCCCACTCACACACACCCCACTCACACACACACCCACTCAACAACACCAAACCCCTGTCATACACAGGTACACTCACACACACACCCCACTCACACACCCCACTCACACACACCCACTCAACAACACCAAACCCCTGTCATACACAGGTACACTCACACACACACCCCACTCTCACACCCCACTCACACACACACACACACACTCACACACCCCACTCAACAACACCAAACCCCTGTCATACACAGGTACACTCACACCCACACCCCACTCTCACACCCCACTCACACACACACACCCCACTCAACAACACCAAACACCTGTCATACACAGGTACACTCACACACACCCCACTCACACACCCCACTCACACACACACCCCACTCAACAACACCAAACCCCTGTCATACACAGGTACACTCACACCCACACCCCACTCTCACACCCCACTCACACACCCCACTCACACACCCCACTCACACACACACTCAACAACACCAAACCCCTGTCATACACAGGTACACTCACACCCACACCCCACTCTCACACCCCACTCACACACACACACCCCACTCAACAACACCAAACCCCTGTCATACACAGGTACGCTCACACACACACACCCCACTCACACACCCCACTCACACACACACCCACTCAACAACACCAAACCCCTGTCATACACAGGTACACTCACACACACACCCCACTCTCACACCCCACTCACACACACCCCACTCAACAACACCAAACCCCTGTCATACACAGGTACACTCACACACACACCCCACTCTTACACCCCACTCACACACACCCACTCAACAACACCAAACCCCTGTCATACACAGGTACACTCACACACACACCCCACTCTCACACCCCACTCACACACACCCACTCAACAACACCAAACCCCTGTCATACACAGGTAAACTCACACACACACCCCACTCACACACCCCACTCACACACACACACACACCCACTCAACAACACCAAACCCCTGTCATACACAGGTACACTCACACACACACCCCACTCTCACACCCCACTCACACACACCCACTCAACAACACCAAACCCCTGTCATACACAGGTACACTCACACACACACACCCCACTCACACACACACACACTCAACAACACCAAACCCCTGTCATACACAGGTACACTCACACACACACCCCACTCACACACCCCACTCACACACACACACACCCACTCAACAACACCAAACCCCTGTCATACACAGGTACACTCACACACACACCCCACTCACACACCCCACTCACACACACACACACTCAACAACACCAAACCCCTGTCATACACAGGTACACTCACACACACACCCCACTCACACACCCCACTCACACACACACACACACACCCACTCAACAACACCAAACCCCTGTCATACACAGGCACACTCACACACACACCCCACTCTCACACCCCACTTACACACACCCCACTTACACACACACCCCACTCACACACACCCCACTCACACACACCCACTCAACAACACCAAACCCCTTTCATACACAGGTACACTCACACCCACACCCCACTTACACACCCCACTCACACACACACCCACTCACACACCCCACTCACACACCCCACTCAACAACACCAAACCCCTGTCATACACAGGTACACCCACTCACACACCCCACTCACACACACACATACACACCCACTCAACAACACCAAACCCCTGTCATACACAGGTACACTCACACACACACCCCACTCTCACACCCCACTCACACACCCCACTCACACACACACACACCCACTCAACAACACCAAACCCCTGTCATACACAGGTACACTCACACCCACACCCCACTCACACACCCCACTCACACACACCCACTCAACAACACCAAACCCCTGTCATACACAGGTACACTCACACACACACCCCACTCACACACCCCACTCAACAACACCAAACCCCTGTCATACACAGGTACACTCACTCTCACACCCCACTCACACACCCCACTCAACAACACCAAACCCCTGTCATACACAGGTACACACACACACACACACACCACTATCACACCCCACTCACACACCCCACTCACACACCCCACTCACACACACCCCACTCACACACACACCCACTCAACAACACCAAACCCCTGTCATACACAGGTACACTCACACACACACCCCACTCACACACCCCACTCACACACACCCACTCAACAACACCAAACCCCTGTCATACACAGGTACACTCACACACACACCCCACTCTCACACCCCACACACACACTCACACACCCCACTCAACAACACCAAACCCCTGTCATACACAGGTACACTCACACCCACACCCCACTCACACACCCCACTCTCACACCCCACTCACACACACACCCCACTCACACACCCTACTCAACAATACCAAACCCCTGTCATACACAGGTACACACACACACACACACACACCACTCTCACACCCCACTCACACACACCCCACTCACACACACCCCACTCACACACACCCACTCAACAACACCAAACCCCTGTCATACACAGGTACACTCACACACACACCCCACTCACACACCCCACTCACACACACCCACTCAACAACACCAAACCCCTGTCATACACAGGTACACACACACACACCCCACTCACACACACACCCACTCACACACCCCACTCACACACACACCCACTCAACAACACCAAACCCCTGTCATACACAGGTACACACACACACACACACACCCCACTCACACACCCCACTCACACACACACCCACTCAACAACACCAAACCCCTGTCATACACAGGTACACACACACACACCCCACTCACACCCACTCACACACCCACTCAACAACACCAAACCCCTGTCATACACAGGTACACACACACACACACACCACTATCACACCCCACTCACACACCCCACTCACACACCCCACTCACACACACCCCACTCACACACACACCCACTCAACAACACCAAACCCCTGTCATACACAGGTACACTCACACACACACCCCACTCACACACCCCACTCACACACACCCACTCAACAACACCAAACCCCTGTCATACACAGGTACACTCACACACACACCCCACTCTCACACCCCACTCACACACACACACACTCACACACCCCACTCAACAACACCAAACCCCTGTCATACACAGGTACACTCACACCCACACCCCACTCACACACCCCACTCTCACACCCCACTCACACACACCCACTCAACAACACCAAACCCCTGTCATACACAGGTACACACACACACACACACACACACACCACTCTCAC